>NC_079165.1:77931695-78064195 GCF_947568905.1 Ostrea edulis | reverse complement strand
GAATCAATTCCAAAGCAAAAGATAAATTTTCTTGTTTGAAATGATGATATTCAACAAATCTATTTAGATGTTTCAAATTGATAATTGGTCTTAAAGTTCCATCTTTTTTAGGTACTAGGAAAATATTAGACATAAAAGCGTCTGAAGTATCCATGACTTCTTCAATAGCACCCTTGTCAATCAAGTTCTGTACTTCTTGTGACACTAAATTAAATTTTTCCTCATTGAATTTAATTTGTTTTGGATTTGTCAATTGGTATGGCTCTTCAAAAAATTCAATTTTATAACCAGGATGTACTGTATCCAAAATCCATTTATCGTTGGTAAATTTATTCCAATAAGTTTGGTTAAGCTTTCTCACCTTTACTTGTTGTATGGATATGTTTTCTTCATGGGACCTCTGTATTTGCCCTTTTGCCCTCTGCCTCTCTGGGTGGGATATGAATATTGTCGGCCTCTGCCTTTGTTTTGGTTTGGGTAACATTGATACCCTTGATTGTTGTTGTAGTTTTTTGACTGATTTCCATTTCTAGGTTTTGAATCACTCAAAGGATTAGTTTTCATGCCGATAGGGTGTCTTGTGATATCCCCCATTTCTTTCAGTTTGGATACACAATTATCTCCAAACAAATAATCTGTTACCGGAATGTCAGAGGAAGCAATTTTCCTATACCGGAAATTCAAAACATTTTTTATATCATTTCTCCTTTTTGTTGAGACATTGTAAAAAGCATTTCCTAACATGCTAATGGAATCTGCTAACAACTTTTTACAATTCTGAGGGTCAATCTCTTTTTTTGTTAACCAATATATCAGCCATTTGAACCAATGGTATCATACCAGTTGCTAGAGACCTTTGTATAACTTGTAAATTAAGATCATCTGTATGAGCCGGTTTGTTCATAGCATCCCAGATTTCTTTTTTAACACGAGGGACCTTCAACAAATTGCAATTTTCTGGACACTCATACTTTTTCTCCAACTCAGCCATACTTTCTTTGCTGGTTTTGATGGACATCGCTGCATTAACAGCCTTTCCCAAAGCCTAATTTACCTTTGGACCAGTTTTTCTGTAACATTTAACTGTGGAATATCCCAGTCATTAGTATTATCAAGACTATTATCAATTGTAATTTGAATCGATTCATCATTTAGAATCCCTTTAAAAGTTTCTTGAGGATCTACTCCTTCAATGGAGGGCGAAATTGGACAATTTAGATAATCCAATTCAAAATCAAAATCATCAGGAGTTTAATGAGAGTCATAATCCGGTATGTTAACCAGATTCCTTGGTTGTCCATTTGGCACATCATGCATGAAAGTGCCAGAGGAATATTGCCATAACTGTGCCCCGTAGAATTAGCAGTAGTGTCTACATTTTCATTGCACGTATTACGCGCCGTAGAATCAGAACGTATCTGTTTAATACTATCTGTAAGAGACGATATCGATTGTAAGATCTTATCGATGCCAAGCTGATTTTTCAGTTCTTGGACATTTATCTCTTGAACAGATTCTGACTGGCTTTTGGCCACTTTACTTTGTTTACACGCCCGTGTCGGCGGTGCATTAGCACTTGTTGAACAAGTTGAGGTCTGCGTTTTACGCTTCATTCCTCTTGTTTTTTTACCTACCCCATCCGTACTCCTTGTACGAGGCTTATCTCCAAATAAATCCTCAATATCGGAATAATTATCATGGTCGCGACCCATGAGAGATAGGGCATCGTCCTGATTTTCTGCCGTCATTACGGCAATAAATACAACTCACACAAAGTTAACTTACCTTTCAAAAGATTATTAAATAATTTAGCTGTTTTACAGCTGACAAAAAACACTCCCCCCAAAAATCCAACTTGAACAACGTTCTAAGTTTCTAATAATACCTTTGATAGTAGCGACACACCTGTCTTACAGGTAAACACTCACGCCGCTCAGAGAAAAAGAATGACTTCGGCACGTGGAGCTGTGGTTTATATACCACTAAACACAGGTGTGTATACGTCACACTTTTTTAACTTCTTTGAAGTGAGATACGCCTCGCTGCACTCGGAGATAATGCTATATGATACCCTTGCAGAGCCGAAAGGCGATATGTAATATAATGATGTTAATTGACAAAGTCCAAAATCACAGAAGCACATGACAAAGGAAAACAAACTAAGACAATTGCACTGAATGATGAACAGAGAGTTAGCCATCACATCTATCAATGCATAATAAACACACAAAACACATATTCATATAGTACAAGCATAGTAACTATATTGCAGTAATCAATTTGCATCTTATACATGCACATAACTATATTGTACATGTATGTTGTTTTCTTGTATTGAAATTTACAATTAAATATTTGCATAATAAAACAGCAAACTCAGGATCTTCATTTGACATAACCAATGTAAACAGATCAGTATTGTTAAGCGGTTTTGAGTAAGAAATGGTGCCATTCCTTTTGGGTTATTTTTTTTCCATTGGGGATGGTACCATAGGGCCTACTATTATTATTACAGACAAAAATACCGGTTCCTGTGAATATTCACACCTGACGACCTGTAAAGGGTTGTAAATAGTGAATGTGAACAGCTGCATGTAAATAAGTTAGTGTTCTAACTGCATAATTTAATACCGTTCAATTTTATTTTGATATTTTTGTGATAGGGTTATATGTATACAATTAAAATTGCATGGGAAAGAGTTTAGTAATGCAGAGCTCTAATATAATTTAATTTCTCATGTTGTTTAGACATTTATCCATTAACACATGTATAGGTCTACATAATTTAGGAGTGTAATTACTAGATATAAAGTTAATGTCATTCCTTAGCTTGCAAGTACATTCTTAAGAATCATGACAAACAACACTCTTTAAGATACAATTTTCTGCTTTATTACTATATGCATGGGATAAAAGTCCCCATCCTGTGTTTTATTTGGGATATTTATTCCCATTCATGCTCAAATAGGATATTCACTGCCATTTCATGTTCATTATGGGACATTTCCTCCTATGGGACATTGTATCCCATTTTAAATTTAAATACAGGAGTTAAAATCCTATGGGAGAAATTATATTTTTTTTCCCATGGGATTTTTGGTGGGAGTGAAAATCCCCCAAGTGGGATTAAAAATCCCTCCAAAATCCCATGGGATTTTTTGATTTCAGGTGAAATATCTTAAAAACTGCAATAGTTACAAGTGTAAATGTTGGTGCATGTCTTGTGGACATAAAATCCCATCTTTTTTTGTAAAGGATTTATTTGTATCCTTAATAAAAGGGTTGGCGAAACTCCGGACTTTTGTAAACAGATCAGTATTGTTAAGCGGTACTAGGTTTGGAAAGGTTTTTAATATCTTATTAAAAAATTCTCCCCTAGGATTATTATATAGTGGACATTCAAGTAGAAAATGCAATTCATCCTCTGGTGAACTTGAGATACAGTGTTGACAGACTCTTTCACATCTAGGAAGAATTTCATATTTACCATGGTTATCAATTTTTCTTTCATATCTGCCAGTTTCTATCCGTAGACAATGATTACTAATTCTAAATTTAGTGAGAATTACCCGATTGTCTCAAGTTTTTAAATTCAGGTATTTTACAAAATTGAACAACCTTTTGTACTAAAAGCATAGGCCTAAATTTGAAGCCCCCTCATCGGTCTTGGTGACGTCTCCATATGAGTGAAAAATTCTCGAGCGAGACGTTAAACAAGATATAATCAATCATTAAAATCATCAAACGAAAGATCAACTTCTTGAATACACTTACGTATTTGTTATCACGAGGTTTCACCTTAGAAACCTGTTAAGTACGCAGATTTTTTCATATGGATTTTTTTTGCATATTTATTCTTTAATAAAATGTTCATGGTCCTATTTAGGGAAGGGCGATATTTTTGTATTGCTTCAAATCATGATTTGATTTTGCAGAGTATGACTTGATTTTGCAGCGTGTTATTCAATTATACAAAGTGCGATTTAATTCTAAGAGTGTGATTTCATTTTACAGAGTGATTTCATTTTATAAAGTGTAATTTGATTGTACAGAGTGTGATTTGATCTTACAGAGTTTGATTTGATCTTACAGTGTGATTTGATTTAACAGAGTGTGATTTGATTTTGCAGGGTGTGATTTCATCTTACAGAGAGTGATTTGATCTTAGCAGAGTGTGATTTGATTTTACAGAGCATGATTTGATTTTACGGAGTGACTTGATTTTACAGAGTATGACTTGATTGTACAGAGCATGATTTGATTTTACAGAGTATGATTCTATTTTGCAGAGTGTCATTTGCTTTTTCAGAGTGTGGTCTCATATCACAAAATGTGATATGATTTTACAAAGTGCGATTTGATTTAACAGAGTGTGATTTGATTTAACAAAGTGTAATTTAATTTTTTAGAGTTTGACTTGATTTTACAGATTGTAATTTGATTTTACAGAGTGTGATTTGTACATAGTGACTTAATCTTACAGAGTGTGATTAGAGTTTAAAGAGTGTGATGTGAATTCACAGAGTATGATATGATTTTACAGATTATGATTTGAGTTTACAAAACGTGTTTAGATTTTACAGAGTTACTTGATTTTAAAAAGTGTGATTGATTTTACAGAGTGTAATTTGATTCTACAAAGTGTGACTTGATTTTACAGTGTGTGATTTCATTTTACAAAGTGTGATTTAATTTCAGAGTGTGATTTCACAGAGTGTGACTTCATTGTAAAGTTTGTGACTAGATTTTACTAGGTGCTATTTAATTTTACAGAGTGTTATTTGATTTTACAGAGCGTGACTAGATATTTTAGAGTGTGATTATGTATAATATGACTTGATTTTACAGAATGTTATTTGATTTAAAAGTGTCTGATTTTATTTCACTGTGTGTGATTTGATTTTGAAGAGTACGATTTGATTTTACAGAGTGACTTGAATTGACAAAGTTCGATTTGATCATACAGAATATCATTTTATATTGCAGATATTGATCTGATCTTTCAGAATTTAAGTTTGCCTCACTGTGGGAGGAATTGTAATTTAATTCGAAATAAATGTTATTCAATTCATTTCAAATAGCTGTAATTGTAGATAACTCAAAATCAGTTGTAGATATTTATAGTAGAAGTAAAACACACAAAGTTACATTATAGAGATGTGTAAAACAAACTTAGCACGGGCCCCTAAACATAGCCGATGATTGCATGAGTGTGCTACACAATTGCACAATATAAAGAATTTCCTCCAATAGTTGGAGTGCGTCATGAATAAAAATCCTATGTGTGTTCTATCTAAATATTCACCATCAGTTGGGAAAATCCAGTGAATGATGAGACGATTTAACACAATGCCCGAATTATATTACTAATGCATTAAATGTCGAGATCCATTTTGATCGAAAAATTGAAGTATATAGATGAAACATTTCAATATATCTTGAGTTAGATATACATTGTGTGCTGTCTTTGTCATATTGTAACAATTTCCTGTGTACATCTTCTGTTTGGACACAGTAACTTCCTATCGGAGGATGTTCTGAAATATTTACATTATGCATTTCTTATCATATCGATTATTTGTATACATGAGCACGGCTGCTGATGAATTAATGAACCATTCTGTCCAGTGTAAGATGAGATATAATAATTTCAATACAGGGTTAAATGTACAAATGTAGTATGATATCAATTACGTTTAAAGCTCTGTTCTTCTATCTTTCTTGGTGCATTTATTTCAACAATTAGATATTCGATTTGAAGTTAGCTATAAAGTGTTCTGTCTGGGGTCTAGAAAGTATTCTTAAACCAATTAAATCCATCAAAAGTAATTAAATCCGCTAAAACGACTTTCATACTAGATTGATTGTTGAAATGAAAATGAAGTACGACCGATACAAGTCATTAAAAATGTGATCTCTATGGAAAAGACATTGATATACTGTAACGTTGTGTCATTAAACGACACCATAGACATCACTTGTGTATATTCAAATATTCCACATAGTCCTCGTTACTTATATTGCTTAAATGACTTGATTGACTATTCCATTTAAAGTACAATTGTTGGTTGTTGTTTATCAAAATTGTATGTACAGTGCAATAATATGGGGAAAGGTCTCCTCAGAGAACCCCTCACATAATCTTCGCCAGGGGTACCAGGAACCCGCTGAATTAGACACGTGCATTATCCATAGAACATTTGATAGCTTCAATCCACTTAATTGAAGCGAACAGCAGTGTCACCTAAGTGCACATTTTAAAATTGCTAGAACTGGCTGAAGCTGAAAGTAAATTTCCGGACATGAATTATGAAGGACTGCTCCGAGATTCGGTGAAGGCGTCATTCGAAATATTCAGCCAAGTCGAATCTCAGCAGAGATTAGACTTGATTATACAGAGTGTGACTTGATTTTACAGACTGTGATTTGATTATACAAAGTGTAACTTGATTATATAGAATGTGAATTGTTTATAATGAGTGTGACTTGATTATATAGAATGTGAATTGATTATACAGAGTGTGAATTGATTATACAGGGTGTGACTTGATTATACAGAGTGTGAATTGATTATACAGAGTGTGAATTGATTATACAGAGTGTGACTTGATTATACAGAGTGTGAATTTATTATACAGAGTGTGACTTGAATATACAGACTGTGACTTGATTTCACAGAGTGTGACTTTATTATACAGACTGTGACTTGATTATACAGATTGTAACTTGATTTTACAGAGAGTGACTTGATTATACAGACTGTGACTTGATTATACAGAGTGTGACTTGATTATACAGAGTGTGACTTGATTATACAGAGTGTGAATTTATTATACAGAGTGTGACTTGAATATACAGACTGTGACTTGATTTCACAGAGTGTGACTTGATTATACAGACTGTGACTTGATTATACAGATTGTAACTTGATTTTACAGAGAATGACTTGATTATACAGACTGTGACTTGATTATACAGAGTGTGACTTGATTGTACAGAGTGTGTCATTTAATTGTATAGAGTGTGACTTGATTTTACAGAGTGTGACTTGATTATACAGAGTGTGACTTGATTTACAGAGCGTGACTTGATTATACAGAGTGTGACTTGATTATACAGAGTGTTACTTGATTTTACAGAGTGTGTCATTTAATTGTATAGAGTGTGACTTGATTTTACAGAGTGTGAATTGATTATACAGAGTGTGACTTGATTATATAGAATGTGAATTGATTATACAGAGTGTGAATTGATTATACAGAGTGTGACTTGATTATACAGAGTGTGAATTGATTATACAGAGTGTGAATTGATTATACAGAGTGTGACTTGATTATACAGAGTGTGAATTTATTATACAGAGTGTGACTTGAATATACAGACTGTGACTTGATTTCACAGAGTGTGACTTTATTATACAGACTGTGACTTGATTATACAGATTGTAACTTGATTTTACAGAGAGTGACTTGATTATACAGACTGTGACTTGATTATACAGAGTGTGACTTGATTATACAGAGTGTGACTTGATTATACAGAGTGTGAATTTATTATACAGAGTGTGACTTGAATATACAGACTGTGACTTGATTTCACAGAGTGTGACTTGATTATACAGACTGTGACTTGATTATACAGATTGTAACTTGATTTTACAGAGAATGACTTGATTATACAGACTGTGACTTGATTATACAGAGTGTGACTTGATTGTACAGAGTGTGTCATTTAATTGTATAGAGTGTGACTTGATTTTACAGAGTGTGACTTGATTATACAGAGTGTGACTTGATTTACAGAGCGTGACTTGATTATACAGAGTGTGACTTGATTATACAGAGTGTTACTTGATTTTACAGAGTGTGTCATTTAATTGTATAGAGTGTGACTTGATTTTACAGAGTGTGACTTGATTATACAGAGTGTGACTTGATTATACAGACTGTGACTTGATTGTACAGAGTGTGACTTGATTATACAGAGTGTTACTTGATTTTACAGAGTGTGTCATTTAATTGTATAGAGTGTGACTTGATTTTACAGAGTGTGACTTGATTATACAGAGTGTGACTTGATTGTACATAGTGTGACTTGATTATACAGAGTGTTACTTGATTTTACACAGTGTGACTTGATTTTATAGAGTGTGACTTAATTTTACAGACTGTGATTTGATTATACACAGTTTGACCTGACTATAGAGAATGTGACTTGATTATACAGAGTGTGACCTGATTATTCAAACTGTGACTTGATTATACAGACTATGACTTGATTTTACAGACTATGACTTGATTGTACAGACTGTGACTTGATTATACAGACTATGACTTGATTATACAGACTATGACTTGATTATACAGAGTGTTACTTGATTATATAGAGTGTGAATTGATTATACAGAGTGTGACTTGATTTTACAGAGTGTGACTTGATTTTACAGAGTGTGACTTGATTATACAGACTGTGACTTGATTGTACAGACTGTGACTTGATTATACAGAGTGTGACTTGATTGTACAGAGTGTGACTTGATTATAGAGAGTGTGCATTGATTATACAGAGTGTGACTTGATTTTACAGAGTGTGACTTAGTTATACAGAGTGTGATTTGATTGTACAGAGTGTGACTTGATTATACAAAGTATGACTTGAGTATACAGAGTGTGACTTGATTGTACATATTGTGACTTGATTATAGAGAGCGTGGCTTGATTTTTACAGAGTGTGACTTGATTTTACAGAGTGTGACTTGATTATACAGAGTGTGACTTGATTATACAGAGTGTGACTTGATTACACAAAGTGTGACTTGATTATACAAAGTGTGACTTGAGTATACAGAATGTGACTTGATTGTACATATTTTGATTTGATTATACAAAGTGTGACTTGATTTTTACAGAGTGTGACTTGATTTTACAGAGTAACCTAGTTATACAGAGTGTGACTTGATTATACAGAGTGTGACTTGATTATACAGAGTGTGACTTGATTATACAGAGTGTGACTTGATTTTACAGAGTGTGTCATTTAATTGTATAGAGTGTGACTTGATTTTACAGAGTGTGACTTGATTATACAGAGTGTGACTTGATTTACAGAGCGTGACTTGATTATACAGAGTGTGACTTGATTGTACAGAGTGTGACTTGATTATACAGAGTGTTACTTGATTTTACACAGTGTGACTTGATTTTATAGAGTGTGACTTAATTTTACAGACTGTGATTTGATTATACACAGTTTGACCTGACTATAGAGAGTGTGACTTGATTATACAGAGTGTGACTTGATTATAGAGTATGACTTAATTTTACACAATGTGACTTGATTTTACAGAGTGTGACTTGATTATACAGAGTGTGACTTGATTTTACAGAGTGTGACTTGATTGTACAGAGTGTGACTTGATTTTACAGAGTGTCATTTGATCATGCAGATATGGATTTATATTGCAGATAATGATCTGACCTTGCAGAATCTTAACTGGCTTCACTGTGGGACAAATTGTAATTCAATTCTAAATAACTGGGATTCAATTTATTTCAGATAGCTGTAATTGTAGATAGCTGCAAATTAGTTGTATATATTTGTAGTAAAAGTAAAACACAAAGTTGCATCATAGCGGTGCGTAAAAAACCTAACACGGACTCAGAAACATATCTACACAATTGCACGATATCAAGTTGGGGTCTGTTGTAAATAAAAATCTTATGTGTGTATATAGGTATTCACAATCGGTTAAGAAAACCCAGAGAATGATGATATTATCTAACACATTGGCCGAAACATTTTAATAATACATGAAAAGTCGAAATCGAATTTGATAGGACAAACAAAGACAGAGATGATAGTCTTTGAGGTGTAGAGATGAAACATCCCAATGTCTCTTGTGTGCCGTATTTATCATTTTATGACAATTTCCCGTGTATATCTTCTGATAGAACAAAGAAGTTTCCTATCTGTTGATGTTCGAAGATTGTCACAATATGTATTGTTTTTCACGTCAATCATTCGTATTTATGAACACGGCTGGTTAGGAATTGATTAACAATTCTTTCTAGTGTTGGATGAAATATATTTATTTCTATGCGGTATTCACTCTAGTAAGACATCAATTACATTGAAAATACTGTTTTTCCCTATCTTTGTTTTGTAGTTACCTTAATTTTCTATGGAGGTCTTGAAAGTATTCAACATGGCGAATTTTATAATTAATCCAATTAAATCCACCAAAACTAATTAGATTCGTTAAAACTACATTTATACAAGATCAATTATTGAAATAAAATTGAATTATGACCGATACAAGTACTCTCCATGGAAAATTCATTGAAGTACTATAACACTTCGTCAATAATCCACACCATATATTTCACTGGTACACATTCAAAGATCACATTCACTCCGTTGTTATGGTGTTTAAGTGACTTGATTGACCATTTTCTTTTAAAGAACAAATATTTCAGTTTTCCAAATTGTATGTAGAGTACAATAATCAGGTGTAAAGTTTCCTTACAGATCCCCTTACATAGTCTTCTCCCCTTACCTAGTCTTCACCCCTTACATAGTCTTCTCCCCTTACATAGTCTTCTCCCCTTACCTAGTCTTCACCAGGGGTACCAGGGGCCCGCCGAATTATACATATATCTGTAGAACGTTTTACACCTCTGTCTAATACTGCATAAATTTTTAAGGAACGTCAGGCGTACAAAGTAATCCGACATACATACATCTGTATGAAAAAGTAAAGATAACGAACAATTGATCAATCTCATCACTCCCACAAGGAATACAAAATAAATACTTGGACAAACACGGACCCCTCGAAGAATATTTTGATGGTATAGAGGGTAATATAATTCTTTATATTCTAAGAAGAAAAACATAAAAATATCGATCTATAATCGTATTTTTGACATTTTTGAATAACCCGTATATATACAAGACATTATATAAGTTAACGCAAGAGTCCAAGAGAGTACCCTCTCCTTCTTCCACCGAGGGACGGTTCCCCTCAGAGGATACCAATACGAAGAATCTAGACCATGGGCTAGAGAAGGTAATGGGGGACCCCCCCCCTAGGGATTTTTCCAAACAAGTATTTTTTGAAAGTACATAGTACCTTGATTATAATTCAGGTTGTTTAACATTTCTACGTGGGGGCGTTTACGAATTTTGGGGCAAAAAACATGAAATTTGTAAAAATGATAGCCGAAAACTGGAAAAACTCTTCAAATTCGATATAGATGTCATTGACATTTTCATACAAGTATTTTGTGAACATGTGTAACCCTTTGAATATATATAAAGTTGTTTGACATAAATAGAGGGATTTACCAGGTTTAGGACTAGAACATGAATTTTCCTTTAAAAATCGCCCAAAAATGTAAAACTTCTTCAGATCCTATATAGATGACAAGGGCCTTTGAAAACAATTATTTTCTGACAGTATGTAATCCTTTAACTATACATCAGATTGTTCGCATGGAAACCTTTTCAATATTTGTGTCAAAAACCTCAAATTTGTATTGAAAAAAATAAAAATGATAGGCGAAAACTGACAAAACCTCTTCAAATTCGATATAGATGTCATTGGTATTTGCAAACAAATATTATGTGCTCTTATGTAACCCTCTGATTGAAAAGATGTTCGACATAAATATTTGGGGACATCAATCCAATTAAAATTAGATCTTCCATCCGCTCCCCGGTTTTCGATACGTAGCGAAGTATCGGAAACCTGGGAGCGGATGGAAGATCCAATTTTTATTAGATCGTGGGGACATGTCTATATGACTATATATCATTAGATATATATTCTGTATGTATTCTGTCTCTTTGCTCTCTTTCATTTTTCTTCTATACCTCTCATTCAAGCCGATATTTGAAGCGTGTTATTTTTTTATGTTTAGGAAGGTTTTTCAAATACACGCACTTCAGCGCACTTCACTCTTTACTAAAGATTGAATTACTTAGGGGTACTGGTCAGTCTCGGTTAATTCCCTACGACAATGGTTAATCAAACATATGCATATGAATTAAAAATTCTCACAGTAAACTGTCAAGGTCTAGGAGACACGAACAAACGAAGAGATGTTCTAAAATATTTAAAAAATAAAAACTACAATATATATTTTATTCAAGACACACATTTTATTGACATAGATGAAAATATGATAAAGACACAATGGGGATATAAGGCCTTCTTTAGCTCCTTTAGACCAAATTCAAGAGGAGTTGCTATATTTTTTAATAATAACTGTGAGATAGAAATTCACAATCAATACAAAGATGATAGTGGGAATTATATCATTTTGGATGCCACAGTAGTTCCTGTTTAGTTTATAATGTAGAAAGCATTCCTTCAATTGATAATGATTTAATACAGTTTACGGTTAGTGACCAGACATTTCTTGATATTTTACGTATGGAAATTAGAGGAAAATCTATTTCATATTTAACATTTAAGAAAAAGAAAATTTGTGAAAAAGAATTACAGTTAGAAAGAGAAATTTCCAATCTGGAACAAAATACTAGTATGACACAACAATCAGTTGAGGAACTTACTATCAAACAGAAGAAATTGAAGATATAAAAATGAAAAAACTTAAAGGTCAATGTATAAGGTCAAAAGTCAAATGGATAGAAGAAGGAGAAAAACTTTCTAGGTACTTTGTAAGTTTAGAATCAAGAAATTATATTAGTAAGCTAATACCAAAAATTGAAAAAGAAGATGGTACAATTTGTACTGATCAATTTCATATACTAAATGAATCCAAACTTTTTTATGAAAAGCTATATAAAAAAGAGAAACTATAGAAAAAGAAAATATTCACAAAAGATTAAAGGATTATAATATCCCAAAACTTACTAAGAAAGAATCAGATAGTCGCGAAGGTCCAGTAACAAAATTGGAAGTTTTAAATTTTTTAAAACAAATGAAAAATGATAAGAGTCCAGGGCCAGATGGCTTCTCGTGCGAGTTTTTAAAGTTCTTTTGGAAAGATTTAAGCTGCTTTATCACAAGAGCCATTAATAATTCTGCAGATATTATGCAGTTTACAGAACCTAATAAACTTGGCATAATTACATGCATACCAAAAACTGGAAAGCCTAAACAGTATTTGAAAAACTGGCGTCCAGTAAGCCTCCTAAATGTTCTATACAAAATAGCTTCAGGATTAAACATATTTTTAGACAAATTAATCAATAGGGATCAATCAGGGTTTTTTTAAAAGGAAGATTTATAGTGGGAAATATTAGGCTGGTGTATGATTTAATGCAATATACAGAATATAATCAAATTCCTGGTTTGTTAATGTTGATAGACTTTGAAAAAGCCTTTGACTCAATCTCCTGGGACTTTTTCAATTTTGGTATATCAATAAAAAAAAAACTGGATAAAAAACTTCTATAATGACATAAAATCTTGTGTCATACAAAATGGAATAACCTCAGAGTATTTTCACCCCAAAACAGGCTGTAGGCAAGTTGACCCCATATCACCTTATCTTTTCTTACTCTGTGCAGAAGTCCTTGGAATAATCAAAAGAAATAATAAAGATATAAAAGGAATAACAATTGAGGGTGAGGAATACAAATTATCACAGTATGCTGATGATACCTCATTGTTCTCAGATGGATCACCTGAATCCATGGACGGTATCCTCAGAGAACTAGATTACTTTGCCAATATCTCTGGTCTTAAAATAAATTTCTCTAAAACTAAAATGGTATGGATTGGCAGTAAAAAAAATTTCAGATGACGTTTTCCATCATTCCAGATGGAAACTTGACTGGAAAAATACAACCTTCGAGTTTTTGGGGATTAAATTTTCTGTATACCTTAATGAAGTAGTTGAAATGAACTATAACACAAAACTATCTGAAATTAAGCACCTCATAAATCAATTGAAATTAAGAAAGTTAACTCCTATTGGAAGACTAGTTGCGATAAAAACTTTGATTATACCAAGTTGAACCATTTGGTACTTACTATACCAAACCCTGACCCAGAATATATCAAGAAATTTGAAATAGAAATCTTCAGCTACCCATGAGATTAGAAAAATTCTTCACTCAAATTCAAAATGGGTACAATTACTTGAGGCAGAGTTGAAAAAAAAATATTAGTAATATATGGTCAAGAGGGACTGACTACGTCCTCACAATATGTAAAACAATAAATAATAATTTCTGGAAAGAAGTGTTTTCTAGTTGGATCAAAATTATTGAGCCCCTAACAAAGTGTTAGATCTCTTTGAGCATATATGGTATAACCCAAACATCAAAATAAACAATAGTTCCATTTTCTTGAAGAGTTATTTTAAAGCTGGTATGATATATGTAATTGATCTTTTTGTAAATATACTGAATATGAGAAATACTGGCAGAATATATGTGATTTGCTATAATTATGTACAGTTAACAGATAACAATTGCTTTATATGAAATGATTGAGACTGATCAGTAGACCAGGCAAAATTCTTCCCCTTACTCCCTTTATCTCTCTCTCCCTGTCTCTCCTTCTCTCTCTCCATCTTTCCGAAATTGAATACCTTTCACATTATACATGTACATATGCACTCCAAATATACACATATATGTTTGTACTTGCATGAAATATGTATATACTATATTATCATGTATTGTAAATATGTAAATGTCTATTTATTGTGAAAGTAAAAAAATAAATGAATTACAAAAAAGATTGTGGGGACATTTACGACTACTGGGGCTAAAACATGATTTTTTCCTTTAAAAATTGCCGAAAAATGGAAAACTTCTTCAGGTGATATATAGATAATATGGAACTTTGAAAACAATTATTTTTTGAAAGTATATAACCCTTAAATTGTAAATCAGATTGTTTAATATTAATGCGCGGGGACCTTTTAAATTTTAGGGGGCAAAAACAACCCTTAAATTGTAAATCAGATTGTTTAATATTAATGCGCGGAGAGCTTTTAAATTTTAGGCGGCAAAAACATGACATTTGTCATTTCAGTATCGTTAAAAGTGGAGAAACTTCTAGAATCTTACAAATATAATATAGACATTTGCAAACATATATTTTGCTTTGTAGAACTTAAACCCTTGTTTAATATATCAAGTTGTTTGACATTAAGGCGAGATGTATATATGAGTTACTGAGTTATTTGTAAGAAATATGCTTGCGGGCAGTATTAATCCATAATTTGTAATCGCATTGCAGATAACAGTTTCAAGCTCCAGCGTCTGTGAGTAAGTTCTACAGTGACTTAACATGTTTGATAGTGTAATTAATTCAGTACTTTTTGTCAGATTGTGCAGAGTCATTTCAAACATGAGGTGCCTAGGTAATATATATTTGCTATTTATCGCTGAAGCACATATGTCCCGAGAATACGATTTGGCAAACCTTTTTGACCTTGAAAAATAGATGGGTTGTCTGATTTGACCTGAGAGAGAAATGCAATAAAATGTTCTATACACATGTATTCAGAGATGATGAAGAGTTGGTCATGATAGGTTATTGTATGACAATTTTATGGCAGCCAAAAATCAGCCTTTTGATTATCTTAGCAGATTCTCTTACTTATCGTTTGGCTGAAAGGGCTAACGCAAACACAGACTCAATTATTTGTTCAGTAGCAACACAATGACATGCAGAATATATCAGTTTTCCAAAAGAACTTTTTTTCTACCAAATTTCTTTCTGTTTTTGATTTCAGATTTCATGTCTTGTAATCCCTGCTATATGAGTCGGGATAAGGTATCTCTCTCTCTCTCTCTCTCTCTCTCTCTCTCTCTCTCTCTCAGCATTGTCATATTCTCAACCAAGTAATTCTACACAATATCCATCTCCATATATTCGGATAAAGTCAAATGCCTGTCCTTGATGCTCAAGAATTATATCATCTTTAGTTTCTGTCTTGTTTTAATTGGTCATCGGACCTAGTTTAGGTTTTCCTACAGGTTGGATAAACATCACCACTTAACAACCAAATCAATATATCGAATTTTACTTACAGGTCTCCCGTGGGGACCCGGGTTAGAATTGGTCCTTGGTACCCCTTGCTTGGCGTAAGAGGCGACTAAATGGGGCCATCCTTCGGATGAGACCGCAATTATCGACGTCTCTTTCACAGTGTGGCACGATAAAGATCCCTCTCTGCTCAAAGACCGAGCATAGGCCTACATTTCGCAGCCCTTCACCGCCAATGGTGACTTTTCCATATGAGTGAAAAATTCTCGAGCGTGACGTTAATCAATATACAATCAACCAAACAACTATTGTGTCATAGTCAGTTGTTCTTTGCAGGTTTTTTAAAGGCTTCTTCTACTGTTTATGTCGCATACTTTACTGGTCTGTTTTTCCCTTGAACCTGAGTTTCATTATTACAGAACAGACATTTATGGGTGGGGAAAAGAGCTGATAGTGAACACAGGTTGAGTGAACGTCTCTTTCAGTTCACTTAAACGTAGAAAAATCCCTAGAGGGGGAGGTAATGTGTTACTGGCCCATGATCTAATTACAGTTTTGGAAACAAATCTTTGAAGTAATATTTTCTTCGGTTCTATATAAAAGCAATATAATTAATAATAATAATAATTAATAATAATACCATATTTATATAGCACCCTTTTCATACACTATGTACGCTCAAAGGTGCTTTACAATGCATATATACCTTACAAGGGAATGTTATACACATAATACATAGAAAATAAATAAAACATTAAAAGCTGTACCTATCCTCATTGTACATATAAAACATGAAAACACAAGATACCATAAATATGCTAGATAAGAATAAACATCAATTAAACACTTTGATGTCATGAATTTCTTAACAGAAAAAACAAAACCTCGTGTTTCATCAATATCTATAATTCTACAATACATTTTCAAACATTTATGAATGTTAAAAGCAATAAAAGACAGAAAGTGGTTGTTCATCTGTGTCAATTCAGTATTATCTAAATAGAATCAAACAACATCTTTCTAATTAATGATATTCACACAAATTCCTCCAGTCATCCATGTATGCTGAACATTGATGCTATAAACTATGTGGTGTTTAGTGTTTTCGATCTGTTTAGCTGTTATAAAGTTTAGATTTATTACTTACTTTATCACTCCATTTCCTAATATGAAGATTATTGCTCAGTAGGTTGTTTATTAGTTGATGATTAAACTCTGCTTAGAATTTGTCTTCAATATGTTTAATTTTCATTAAAAATATTGATTCTCAGTTCCTTTTGTCTGGTATTTGGAACTCCCTATTTCACTTTGTAAGCGAGGGTTTTTGCAATCTATATTTTATTAAAGTTGAATAAAACGTGTTGTTTTTTTTTATTTCCTGTGAAAACAAACCTTTGGATTTATTGGGATTTTAAAAAATTCATATATGAATTCAATTTTTTAAAAACATATGTTGCATCATTTCATACACACACATCCAATTCGTTTTTCTGTGTAAGGCTATCATGAATATGTTTACCAGATTTTAACAACCTAACCTTATTAAAATTGTCTTTAGCATGTACATGTAAGATGTCACGTTTCATCCAATCATCAAAACATCGATTTGCCTCTACAAAGGAGATTGTTTTACTTTAATGGTTACAGGAGGAGAGTTTCTGTGAAATTTAGAATTTGATTTTTATTGTTGTCACGACATAGGTTGAAAGAAAAAAAAACCTGTTTATAAAACATTGAAAATATGAAATACCGTAATCATCAGCTCATATTTAAGAAGTTTTTATTACATGTCAATATTCAAAACTTTGTCGAAGGTCTATATATACTGTTCAATGATATGATTAATTGTGAGAAGGTGTGGAATCCACATTGCTTTTAAGGCTTTCAGTTTAGACTCTAGATCAACTATACCTATACCGCCAACCTTTATATCACCTTTTGTATCTCATATCAATGTGTTTCTTTTAATTCTATCTGTTTCATTCCATGAAAATGTAAATAACCTGTCCATGTCTTTTATAAACTTAATATTGGATATTTTGCAGCATAAATCAGTTTTTGATAAAGCCAGTTACAACTGTCTTGGGCTCACT
Organism: Ostrea edulis; assembly: GCF_947568905.1. NCBI lineage: Eukaryota > Metazoa > Mollusca > Bivalvia > Ostreida > Ostreidae > Ostrea > Ostrea edulis. Next base: position 78,046,126 of record NC_079165.1, on the reverse strand, counting down.
AGTTACCGACCAGGAGGCACGTTCCATCGAACATATAAACACTATTCCATATAAACTGGCCAACAATGGATCTATTAAAACCTGTCTATTTAAAGTACATAGACCATTTTGGATCTACTATGAATTGTCAATTGCGATTAGAAATATAATAGAAGATTTAAAATGCGTCAAGAGTTACACTCGCCGTGGGTCTAAAACATTTTAGATGACATTGGCCTTGTACAGGTTCTGAGAGGAATTCCAAAAATAAATGCGTGAAATTGTTAATGTAGGACGCACACTGTCCTCAGAGAGTTTCTGGATAACTGCATAAACGAATTCAAGTTACTAAATTAAACCATTAAATTCAAAATTATCTCTGATACTTACGTTTACTTCCCGAGCGCTGATTTAATCTCTTCACTCTGTAACGTCCCATGGTCGATTGCTTTATTTGAGTTTTTTGTCAATAATTTAACGTAACTGGCAATAGCTGTGTAGCCTAAAACCCAACTGTGAATGCATCGACCGGAAAGAAATTAACCTGTTGTGGAAAACTATCTATTTCTCTACATTATGCCTTTAGAAATATATTTGCAGATACACCATGAAACTGTGATGTAGAAATTCTTGAACTATCATAAACGATACTGTAATACCACTGGTAATGAATAAACGGATGTCTCGTTTGTGTGTATTATGGAGATATATAAATGATATTGATTCATTGAATATTGTTTTACGTCCCTCTCGAGAATATTTCACTCATATGGAGACGTCACCACTGCCGGTGAAGGGCTGCAAAATTTAGGCCTATGCTCGGCGCTTATGGTCATTGAGCTTGGAGGGATCTTTATCGTGCCAAACTTGTTGTGACACGGGATGAATGATCTGCATGGTTCACAATCACAATTTTAAAGTATATCATGTACAATAATGATAGCGGTAGTGATAAAAAGGTGAAGATAGCTAACGGTGATCATTCTCAAAACGATATGTAGGACAAACATGGTCCCCTGGATATCAGAGGTGGGATCAGGTGCCTAGGAGGAATAAGCAAGATACTAATGCAAGGTGAAGATAACGAACAGTGATCAATCTCATAACTCCTACAGGCAATACAAAATAGATAGTTGGGCAAACACGGACCCCTGGACACACCAGAGGTGGGATCAGGTGCCTAGGAGGAGTAAGCATCCCCTGTTAGTTTTCAAAACAATTTATTGAAACAACCTTTGTAGTCGTTGTTTCTTTTAAAGCGACCCTGTGGTCGCTATTTTGTCTTTTGTAACTATAGCGACCTTTGATGTCGTTGTGGTGGATTCTCAAAAATTCTAAAGAACTTTTATGATAGTAAATTTGAAGAATTTTTTTTTTAAAAATCAACATCAAAACGTCCTAAGAATCAACATTTTACACACCATTTCTCATGATGAATAGAAACCCTTTTCCTTTAAGATCAGAAAGCTGTTTCTTCGATAAGAATGGACATGAGGTCTTGTGATCAGTTACTAGTATCTTATCATTACTTTTTAAACACCACTCTAATTTTACGCACAATTACCCTAAAATTGATATAAGAAAGATGCTGGAGTTACGTAGTGTTTGGTGTTCAGGCCCGAAGACCATAAACTGAGAATAGACTTAAGTCTAAATTTCAAATTCAGCTAACATTTGAAATGATTTTCATCAAGAAATATAATTTTCAGTATATTTTTGCATTTTATTTTTTTATAAGACTGCCGTTTTTAAACACCTGTGATAGTCAAAGTATTAAGATATAAGTAATAAAAATTTTGACTTAAGTCTACTCTCAGTTCATGGTCTTTAGGCCAGGTCTTCCTACAGTTTACTGGAATTCGCATGAACACGAATTGTGCTCCTTCCCTTTATGATTTGACCTGTTTTTGCTTTCTTATGAGACGAAATTTATTTAAAAGCTTCTACATGAGAAGAAAAAAATATATTGCTGTAGCCTTGAACTCGACATTTAGATACATCAACGACGTTTTATCTATATGTATCAACGATGCATATTTTAATTCATGTGTCGATTCTATATACTCCAATGAACTCGGGGGAAAAAACCACCCAGACACCACATAGTCTTCCATATCTGCTTTATATGTAGATATTTTATTGAACATGAATGTCAATGGCAAACTAACAAAACTTTATGACAAACAATATTTCAGCTTCTTCATCGTCAACTTCATATATGTATGTAGTAATATTCCATTATCGCCTGCATATCATGTTTATGTCTCTCATCTGACTCGATATGCGAGAGCATGTTTTATGTATGATAAGTTTCTAAATTGAGGCAAGTTACTGACAAACAAGTTGATGTTACAGGAGTTTGAACAGTCTCGTTTAAAGTCAGCATTTCGCAAATTATCTGGTCCTCAACATCTTCGCAAGCCAAGTGTCTCTCATATCCCCTTTGGCGGATTTAGTTGTATTTCTAAGCCTTCAAAATATCGCGCTTTGACTTTCCAAGGCATCCAATCAAATCGCTCCATACATACAGTTTGGTTTGAGTAATGGCGACCCCGTGTCTAGCTCGTGTAGTCGCCTTTGTCTTGACATTTTGTCTAAAAAACAAAGACGGACGATTTTCGGAGAAAGTTTTGGGGTTTACGATCAACTTCAAGAGATAATCGATCTTGTACATGTACCTTATCCAAATAACGATAAAGGATGGTATGTGCTGGAATAAGGTGAACAAACTCAGCAAAATGGAGTACGTTATCAAAACAAAAATCTGAAAGGCATGCTTTCATACATGATTTACGCCTTAAACACAAAGGTGACATTGACGTACATCAAGACTTAGTATGCACATATAAATAACAAACAATTTCATTGTTTTCATCTGTCAACTCCATTTGGTTAACATACATTTGTACACAAATAAATGAAATTATAATGCGTTATCTGATTGGGTAGACTTTGTTTTCGTCAAGAACGATAACTCGCTCGATCCGTTAGGTGGCAGTTCAGTCGCAACTAAATCCGCCAAGGGGGATGCGAGAGTAAGCGAATCGGACACTTGGCTTGCGAAGATGGGTCCTCAAATGACTTAATTTAAAATGATTTATTTTACATTGCTCTTTAACGTGTGTCATACCAATTGTTAGGCTTTATACTGATTGCTCCATTTTCCTGATCAAGATAAAGAACTCACGGAGGTTGTGATCGGTCAACAGGAAATGATTGATCCTCCTAGGCACCTGATCCCTTCTCTGGTATATCCATTGGTCAGTGTTTGGTCGATTCTTAATTCTGTATTCTTTATAGGAATAATGAGATAGATCGCTGATCGTCATCTTCATATTTTCATTCATTTTATCTAGAACATACGTACATGTATACCATGGCATAGGAAGCTGAAATTTTCAAAAGTCTTTTGTAGAGGACTATTGAAAAATCATTCAAACAAAAAAAATGTTCAAGGGATAAAAGTCAAATCAGCTTTTTGTTGTTTTATTTCATGGAAAATTTTAGGACATTTACCTAAAAACAAAACGATTGAGATGAATAAGACAAAATATACAATTGTACATTTTTTAAAACTTCATACCGTTTACAACATACAATCATAATCATAAAAAAAAAGTTGAACTTTGATCTTACAAATTCTGAAAACATACTTTAACAGCTAAAATACAATAAAGTATAAACATTATAATTAAAAATATGTGGCATACACAAACATATTGTAGTAAAGTAAGACATTAATACACATGATTCTTTACATATAAGATACAGCTGATGCAGGCTGCAGAGATCTTCAATAAAATGAAAATGTACACTGTTCTGTTTGAACGATAACTTGCAGTGTATACTTAAAAGTAAATCAGGATTACTGGATAGTACTAAATAAATTACAATGTTGCAAAAATCAACTCAATCCAATGTGCATAAGAAAATCAACTAAGTCCAGTAGAAATCCAATTGAATCTTTTTAGAAAATTTAGGATATTAAATATTTACGATACTTAAATAATAATCATCCGAAAACGATAAAATACATAAGAAATATATAAGAATAGATTTGTACTACCACATTATTGCGTTGATTTCACACACATATTTTTGAAAGTTTAATATTAGTAATACAGTTCTCAGTTTACAAAATGAAAAAAGACACATCGTAAAAGAAATATTGACCATCTTCATTTGAGATGATTGGTTGGTTGGTTGTATAATGTTTAACGTCCCTCTTGAAAATCTTTCACTCATATGGATACGTGCAGGTGAAGGGCTGCAAAATTTAGGACTATGCTCGGCGCTTACGGTCTTTGAGCAGAGATGTATCTTTATCGTGCTACTCCTGCTGTGACACGGAACCTCGGTTTTTGCGATCCCATCCAAAGGACAGCCCCAATAAAGTCGCCTCTTATGACAAGCAAAGGGTATTGAGGATATACTCTAACCCGGATCCCCATTAGAATATGAAACCAATCCAGAAATACAATGTGCATGTCGTAAATGATTTTAGTTCTGTAAGCATACTTAAACACAAAATACAATGATTGTTCTCCTATTATGGTGGTTGATTTTTTCGCCGAAGAAAACAATATGAAGTACATTATATATAAAAGGAATTAGTGCGTCTATCCTTAAATGTATGACTTAATAAATGTACAGCTTAATAAATGAAGTAAATTAAACCAGAACCTACAAGTTTAGGCCATACATATCTTGTCGTTCCCAAGGATCATATCAACTGTATGTAAATACTTTTCAATGTCGACCAGAGCCACGTTTGGGAGCAGTATTCTCATTGGCGTTTTCATATTACTTCGTAATCTTATAATAATGATAAACGTACATACAGCGCCCTATCTAAACTCTAAAGCGCTTAACACAAGTACAACAATAACATACAGAAACAGAATTAAGAAAACTTAATTATCTATAAAAAGAGTCAGAGTCCTTTAATACAATTACTCAATAAAACCCTTAACGTATATTCATCTCATCTTTGCATTGAATTTGGCGCTCAAAATCCATTTTCGCAGTTCCTCTTTTGTTGTAAACTTCGCGAACCGAGTTTCTATTCCCCCCAATAAAACTATGTCCATTGCTCCTATCATACATTTAGGAATACTAGTATTCAATGTAACCATAAAAGAGTAAAATCCGCTATGAAGTGCATCTATAATGTTCCCAGGTCAAATAATCATTATATTAAAGATTTAAGAAAGGAGATGAAGCAGAACAAGTCACTAGCTACTAACGCTGTGATCAGTATGATTATCAGACAGATTCCTAGAACTCCCATGCCTGCAGAGGATGTTCTACTGTCTGGTGCCGACGTTTTCTTCCGTACTGTTGATGATAGGGAGGTTTTGTTAACGGTCAGTGTTCTCTTGATCTCGCTAATTTTCTGATTTAACGCTTCCGTTGTGATATTCCCTGAATTAGTTGAACAAATACAGTGACATTGGGAAGGATTGTCTGTGGTTGTGTTGTAAAACATCGGTGTATTTGCTGTGTGATTTGTAACTTTTTTCACCCCTGTAGTCGTCGTGTCGATAGTCGAGAATACTATTGGTGTGTTGGTAGTAGTGCTTTCGTACACACAGGGATATTGATCCGAGATGGTAGATGACTTAGTTGACACAATGTGATTGATAGAAACTGTAATAAGTTAAAAAAAATTCTAATTTGAAAGGCGAAGATAAGGAACAGTGATCAATCTCATAAATATACATTGTATGGAAAAGCACATACTGTAGAATCATTAGATTTCATGGAGGCTCAATTTTTGTGGATACCTGTGTCCCACGAATTTCAAACCTCAACGAAATGCACAATTCATACACATTTTCAATGTTTTGAAATCATATCCACGAATTTACATCCAAACGAAAAGGTAAAATATCCACAATTCATCAAAAAACTTTTATGAATTTTGAAGAAAAAAAAATTCCCGTTTTTTTTTTTTTTTTATCAAGTGCGCCTGATTTTATGATGTTTTACATTTTCTGGATCTTTGTACAAGAGGGGATACTAGTGGTATAGAAACTACATAATGCAAACTTATGAGGTAAAAAGGTAGTCGAATTTTTCAAGAGTATTATCTATCAAATTATACTATTCGGTAAAGAAATTTTTATTTGAAACACAAAAATAGCATATCATATATCTTGAATAAAATCTAAATTGGTAGACATGATAATAAAAATGTATATTGAGCAGCTTTACAAGGACTACTTCAGAAAAATTTCCCTTCTAACTATCATATTTGGATCATAAACATTCATAAAAACGAATGAAATGACTACTTACCAGGCGTTGTTTCCATGGCAACAGATTAAGAAAATATTTCATTTATGCGCCTTGTCACTTCATTTTAAAATTGTACAACTTTTGAAGGATGCATTGAACATTTTCATGAACAAAATGTGAGTCCAATCCAGAAATTATAAACTAGCTGTCTAACCCTGATTCATCGAAACAATTTTACCATCAATGGATCAAGCTGACAATCAGACCGATGAAGGTGAAATTTGAAGTTTATGAACTGATATTGAATAATATAATTGGACACAAAAACAAACATGATGAATACCTATGGTTGGTTGGTTGTACATGCATCCTCCACTCATATGGAGACGTCACCATTGCAGGTGAAGGGTTGTGAAATTTAGGCCTATGCTCGGCGCCTACAGCCTTTGAGCAGTGAGGAATCTTTATCGTGCCACGCCTGCTGTTACGCGGGACATCGGTTTTTAAAGTTTCATCTGAAGGACCGCCCATTTACATGTAGTAGCCTCTTACGACAAGCAATGGGTACTGAGGACCTATTCTAATACATGTGTATGTCTTTCTTAAAAATGAATTATTTAAGTCAATCAAGCTATTTTTAATTCAATATCGTAAGGACACCAATGAAATATCTATAATTTCAAATACCAGGTTTTCCACGGTCCCGTTTCGTCATAAATTCCGTGTTTCATTTGCCGGAAACTGTTTTACGTATTACATTTTTTAAAATAAATTTGCTCTTCTTATAAGGGACCTCCGTGGGCGAGTGGTTAGAGCATCGAGCTCAAAATCACACAGCCTCTCACCTCTGTCAGCGCTGGTTCGAATCCTGCTCGCGCCGGTAAGTGAGAAAGTTTCCCAGTTTACTTTCGGAAGGTCAGTGGTCTCTTCCCAGGTACATTGCATCTGGGTTCTCTCTTCCACCAATAAAAACTGGGCGCCACCAGATAACTGAAAAATTGTTGAGTGTGGCGGAAAACATCAATCAATCAACCAATCTTATCCATAGATTAATGTTTATTCACATGATTTGAAAGGTGACAGCAATGTTAATTAAAGCCCGGTCAGTGACGGATCTAGAGGGGGTGGGAATTAACGTAAAGTTAGTAAAAATGACAGTTAACAAATTAATTTTTATGTCGACAAGTTCTATGCCGTTAGGCAGATTAGGAATTCACTGATAAAACTCGAAAACCTTCTGTAACACTCACTTGTGCACCTGGAAGCCGTGACAACCCTCAAGAGAACTCTACCTGGCATCCCACATCTTGATTATGCACGTGTCCCACGCTTTCCGTTAGTACCGACATCAAACTTTGCACTTAATTCCAGTTCCAATCAATAAATGCCACCAATTTTCTCTCAACAGGACTTATCCCTAATTCATCCTTTTAAAACTGCATTCTTCAGTCCACAAGAAACCCGTTTGCTCAACAGTAAACAACAGTTCGTGAAGTCGCCATTAACGATTCATTTCTTTTTTTAAAGTTGTGTAATCACAAATCACAGCGCTAATCTCGAAATGACGTAGAATGTAGTCCAAGAATACTCGTTAATTCAACTCAAATCATATCATGTTTTATCATATATAGACTCAATGTTTTAAGATATTAAATGATAAGAATAAATTCATTATTTTTTGTTCGATGAAGGTATACCACAAAAATAAAGACGGAAAACATTTGCATTATACGCTAAGCGCAATGATGCAGTTTTCCGTCTTTGTTTTCGTGGTATACCTGCATACAACGAAAAAATAATAAATTAATTCTTTAAAGAGAAACATTTGTCAAGCAGATTTACACATACACCACTAAAGTCTTTACACTTGAAACACACTTTTCATTGTGACGTCATAATGTATGACGTACAATGAGGTACATTTCTGTACAGCAAGAGCTATCTCCCTGTTGTTGCAAACCTTACCTTAAAATGTGAAAAATAAATTCAAAGGATAAAGATGAAAGATGAAATCGTATGATTTTTTTAGCGTTGTCATTCACTTCAGCATACCATAACTACCTTTATTGTGGGTACGGAGGAGAACTGTGGAGTTGATAGAAGAGTTGACTAGGATAACCGTTTCCGGAATACTGGTCATCTGTGTACACTCAGCAACACAATATTCATCTTCCGGAAAATAAGTGGCAGCATAACAGTGAAAGACAGAAAACGAATTGATGGCACATTCTTCCTCCGATGATACATTCCAGCGCTTTCTTTTATATCCTTTCTCTACCACTTTCGACATGGGATAAACATCCACATCTACATCATCAAAAACATATGGTCCCTATTACTATGACTATCGTTATCTTAGTTTCTTCTCAATATTTGAAATTGCGTGTCATCACAATTCACATTTGTTACATGTACAAATATTATCAATTGTACAAACTGAAGTCCAGTGTAGTAATATGCGTTGGTGTGATAAGAAAACCTCATTGGTATGACCGTAAGCGTCATGTATAAAACAAAATTTGTGACACTTCACCTTAAGCTAGTGGTGTCCCTAAATGAATGGAAAAATTCAAACGAAGCGTAAAACAACATACAAAGTAAACATTAGATTTGAATGGAAAAAGTAAATATAACGGTGATATTGATATTGCAATTTTTATACGCCTGTCAAAGACGGGATATATAGCGTCGTCCGTCTGTATGTCCGGGCCTTGTAGGCAAAATTCAGAATGAACCGTACAAGCTCCAGGATCTTACAACTTGATGAGAGAGAAATGCTTGTAGTTTTTCAAGGTCAGATGTTAAAGGTCATGGTCGTAGTATCAGTTAAGAGGAACACCTTGTAGGCAGAATACAGACCGAACTATTGGGACTAGGATCTTACAATATGGTACATTTAATCCTTATAATGAGAGAAAGATGTCTATTATTTTTCAAAGTAAGAGTTTAAAGGTCAAGGTCGTGATATCGGTTTTAGGAGGACATTGTAGGAGGAATACAAACGGAACTCTTGGGTCTTGGATCTTACAACTTGGTAAATTTAATCCCAATGATGTCTATAATTTTTCATGGTCAGAAGTTAAAGGTCAAGGTCGCAGTATCAGTTAATAGGAAAACAATTTAGGCAGAATACATACCAAACTGTTGGGGCTAGGACTATCAAACTTGATATGCGTACTCTTCATGCCAAGTGGAGGACGTCTTTTGTTCTTCAAGATCAGAGGTCGAAGGTCAAGATCGTAGTATCACTTAGTAGGAAACCCTTGTAGGCAGGATGCAGACCAAACTGTTCGGGCTAGGACCGTCATATTTGGTACATATACACCGTGTCCCAAGGGGAGGCTACCTATTGTTTCTTAAGGTCTAAGGTCAAGGTCGCATTATCACCAAGTAGAAAAACCTTTTTTTCATTTTCCAGATTTTTTGTTATGAATATAGGTATTGCCCTGAAATTTGTCACAACCTCCCTCTTAAAGAAATGCATAGTCTGTTAACATTTCATCTTGATTGGTGCACTTTATGACTAAAAGTAGGTCAAATAATTTTCTGGATTCATAGATTCAGATATTGCACTGAAGGTCTATGAAAAGACGAGTGTTGTACCGTTTGCGGTACTCTTGTTTATAAAGTTGATAAGGACACATTCTTAAACCCTGCAAAGAATACAAATCGAGAGCAGGGTATATACAGACAGGTGTCAAAGAGGAGTAAGTATCACCTATTGACCAGTCACACTCGTCGTGAACTGTCTGTCTTGATCAAGTAAATGGAGTAGTCCATAGTCAAAATCAGTGAGTAAGGAACGGCCTAACAATTTGTATGAAACAGTAAGAAAATATTGACCTCATGACAAGTTGCATTTTAAATAAGTATATATTATTGGTACCGTATAAGTTTTACATTATATATTGCATTATAATGACCATAGAATTTGCGAAATATAGCGTAAAATCAGAAACCCCTGCAACATTAACTTATTTGTCAGTAGTCTGCCTTGGTTTAGAAATTGATCATACCCAAAACATGCTTTCGGGCATCAAATCAATTGTGAGATATAAACACCAGTGACAGGTGATAAAGGAAGACAGGTGATGTTGGAATATTGATGCATAAAAACGGGTTGTTGACGATGCAGAAGCTGAAGTTATTCCATTTGTCATAGTGTCATTTTTGTTGAAAGGTCGTGCGACTTGATACATTTAATTTTTGAAAAGTTTTGTGATATAAGATTTACTTAAAGTCTTCGTAATGTTCGAGAATTCACATTCGATTTACACGATTTCTCACATTCATTGTCTGGAAAGACGTGTCTAGTTTTTCCTTCACAGCAGTTCATATTCTAAGAGGACCAAAATGGGATCTGGTAGAGCATTTCCTGGATCCTACAATATATCTGTTTGTAAAAGAAACAGGGAAATTTTTGGACAAAAATTTGGTATCCAATAAAGGTAGGGTAACTCCAATTCCTTCCTCCATTGACTGGACTACTGAATGTGTTTAAAACTGGAACATGATTGTGAAGAATGAAAAGGTAAAGATAAAGAACAGAGATCAAACTCATAACTCTTATGAGGATTACAAAATTAAAACTCGGGCAAACACAAACCCCTGGACATACAAGAGGAGATGGAATTAGGTACTTAAGAGGTGTAAGCATACCATGTCAAATCTCATCATTTGAAAGCGAACTTTTAATATATAAGTTGGAATACCAAACACATTCTTGTATTGTTCACATTATTTCATCACTTCTGGTTTACTAAATACAGGATAGGTGTTAATTTTTGTTTTGCTTTGATATTTTTCTAACATTCGTTATCCATTCTGACAAAGTATTCCGTTCATCTTTAGTTCATTATCTGGCATTTTCTTCGACAGCGTTCATTATAAAGATGAAATTTATCATTGATTGAGAGATTGGAACGCCATGCATTTTGAGTCATAAAAAGTAGTGATTCCAGGTCTTTAATTACCCTCTAAATACGTAATCAGTAATGACTCGTCCAACTGGAAATGATTGGAAAAAGGCCAAGAACACACTGGAAATTTTTATAGAAGTTGGTGCATACCTAGAGTGTTCAAATTTGCAATTAGATGTATACACGTGCAAACATATAGCAACACCTTTCTTTTCTCTTAGCCTAAGTGTGATGGTTAATTACACACTATAAGACGAATAACAGATTTCATGTTTGACGTCTTCTTTCTAGTGATGTCACTTGATCTCAGAAAATGTAAAAACGCCATCCGTAAATGTATTCACAGCCCAACACCATGACTTATCTGCCACCAAACGGATTCGTCTCTACAATAGTTCGCTTTGCATATGCAGTGCTGGGTTGCCGCCATACATGCATTCGTCCATCTGCAATATATAGCAAACAACTACTTTCGTCCGACCAATGGACTTTCCTTCCAAGGGTTAGCTATAGGGTTCAAAGTTAGCGAGCTTGACACCATTACATACGTGCTGCTTCGTGGTTGCGTGTAAATAAAGGTTTCTGTATGATGATTCTTGCTCGATAGCCAAATGACTGGAGTCAATTATGCAATTTTCCCGTTGAAAGCAGACAATATGACAACAATTTCCCTTTCAGACGGAAATATTCCACAAAACCTTTCGTCTAACCATCCTTCTGATGGCATTGTCCTCCTAAACATATGTTTTACGAGGTCTTCTAGATCTTGTACGATCTTTGATATCATTTATTAACTGGTACTTTTTGAAAACTCTACAATTAGTTGACAGGTGATGACCCACATGATGATCAAATTGTCTCAATGACATACTAGCTTCTTTTATTCCAATGATATGCCAAAGAATTGTATTTGAAACTTGCGGAGGATCCATCATGTTGATGTTCTATGAAAGTAAACATAATATGTCAAACTGTTCAAGTCAGATAAAGAGCTAAAGCAATGTGTAAAAACTCACAATTATGTTGGAAGAGTGCAATGGTCGCATGGGTGATTATCGGCCAACATAGTGGACAATAGACAATTGAAAGTGAGTATATGGTAAAGAAATATGTTACTGAATTCAAATTTATTGCTGTTTTCAACAATTTCATTAAGGAGTATATTTGTTATTGCAATCCTTTTTTCTATGTGTACATATTTTTATTAAATACAGGATGTAGACATGCACTTAAAATTTGATGGAATACAAGACTAACAATAATATCACAAAGGATGTAGTTTATATCAAAAGTGTATATTCATTTGCTGGTAGATATCAAATTAAAGGCACGAAGGCGTGATTCGGAAGCATTTCCAATCTCAACCCGTGGTAGATTTTCTTTGATCTTTATTTATACGTCTTGTCAATATTTCGAATGAAAAGACGACGATTGTATCAATTTAAATATACAGACGGAAAAGTAAAATAAAATATGGGATGAACAGAACACGCGGAGAGGAAAGGAAGAACACCTTTGTAACATTTCGTATTTCTACATTTTCTTTTGACGGGAAGGATTGACCTGATATTAGTTTGTTTCACATCAATCTTGATGTTCTCCTTACCTTTTGGTATTCGTCCTTTAGGAACCAGACACGCGAATCCCAACAGCTGTGCATCACATGAATCAGCATAAATCATGTTGTCTGTGTCAGCGTGGGAGCTCACGGACATGTTCAGGATGGCACACTGTCTTTCAGAGTGATTATGTCCGGAAATTGTGAAGTTTCGTTCTATACATTTAGTGCTTCTGACCGTGTACCATATTTCACTGTTCTTGTCTTTTGTCATACCCAACCAAATATCATGGTTAGTTGGCCTTTGAAATGGAAAAGTGTTTATCACTGACATCTACTGCATATCAAGTTTGGAAATTTCTTGAAGTATGGATTAACATTCTTACCGACACACGATAATTCCCAATTATCGTGAATCGTCAACAAACTGTGTTGATGTGATTTGAATAAAAGTAGACATAAAAACGGGTTGTGTAATTTCATAAAGACTTGTTATAAGCATAATTTTTGTACTATATTGAATTATTATTGATCCAAAATTAATATTTCAGCCTCTAGATCGTTTTTAGTACTTTAATCTGCTATGGGTAATTAGTAGCACCTTTGTGTAATGGTTGTGATAAGTGAAGACGGTTCCACAATTTCAGTCAATCGGAGTTATTACCGGCTTCAATGTATGAATTGGGGTAAGCAATTCAGCTTAAAAATAATATCAAATGTTGCAAATTATATGTAATTGCAATTTTGTTCAGTGCTACAGTGCAGGAACCCAGGTAAAATTCGTGTAAAAAAGATAGTAGGCATTTTTCTGAGTTCTTTTCTGCATATCTTGGGAATTATATGGAATTTCGGGATGGACTTTTGTTGTAATGAAAGGTGAAGATAGCGAACAGTGATCAATCTCATAACTCCCACAAGCAATACAAAATAGATAGTTGGGCAAACACGGACCCCTGGACACTCCAGAGGTGGGATCAGGTGCCTGTCGACCGGTCACACCCGGTAGATAGATTAAGTATGTTTGTAAAGTAGACTTTTATGTCATTTTCTTGATTGTTGTTTATCGGTAAACTTGGATACCTTTTCTTTAGAGTTATTAGCCTTTACTCTTCAATAGTAGATTTTAACCCAAGAGATATAATTTAGGGTTGTCAAATTGATCAAAAATTAGTAACCGGTTAATCGGTTGTCTTTCCGATCGAGTACTCGGTCGTCATTCAAGAGAACATTCAAAATCTTAAACATAGTTGATACTACTTAATAAAACAGACTATATCCATCATCCTGCTGTTTATGGATATGTTTTAACTTTTCAGCTATATTTTCTCCCGTATGTCTCTCCGGCATCTCGCGAGTGACAAGTACATTTGATGTTAGCTTCCAGTCATGGTCAATGTGGTATTCAGTTACTGTCATGTAACTTTTTGTTGCATGTGATGTCCATGTATCTGTTGTTAGGGAGACAGTATCAACTTTATCAAGTTCCGATTGCAAAGTAGCCTTCCGTTCGTCGTAGGTCTTTTCAATTCTTGCCTTAATCGTGTTTCTGGATGGTATTTTATAGCTAGGCAACACGGTCGACATTAGCCTCTGAAATCCCTTCCCTTCGACTATTCGCAGCGGCATATAATCCAGAACAACCATGTCAACAATTGCCTGTGTTATGTCTTCCGATTGTTTACCTGATATATTTCTTGTACGCGGAGAATTTAGAAAATTAACCACAGACGGTTGTTTCTCTGGAGTTCCTTCAATATCACCATGTTTTATGCGCAAATGATTCAGCGTATTTGTTGTACCTTCCGTGAACGTTAATTCAACCTCGCAGAGTTGACATTTTATAGATTTTGAATCGCCAGTCCGTTTAAAGTATTTCCATACTTTAGAGGACGGAGGCATTTTTGCTACTAACAATTGTACGAGTCCACGCTTTTTTTATTATTGAATTAATTTGAACTGTATTTAAGTTGAATTCAAATGATGGTATGCCCCTGGCTATAAACAAAGCGATGTACTGCCACCGACAGAGGTGCTAATAACTATAATTGTTGTCAAAACAGGACAGGCCTTTAATTCAGGCTACATGTATACATTGTAGGTAATTGAGAGAACGGTACTTGAGATAACGTACGATGATCTGCGAAAATATAATGAGTGAAACAAAACAAAAAATACAAGAAAAAAACTTCTTTTTTTTCAAGTACTCGGTTACTGATTTTGGTAATCGATACTCGGACCTTCCGACGAGTACTCGAGTAACCGGTTACTCGTTGACAACCCTAAATTATAATTGCATGTAATCAAAACTGTATGCTATCTTCAAGGATCGCAAATCTTAGTTTTCGCAAAACATTTATATGCGCGGGTACACTAAGGCAGGTTATGAAAATCTTGCTGGAATAAAATCCGCGAATCAATGTGACGTCATAATTGAAATATGTGTAACTACATGTATTTTACAGAGAATACATTTATATATATATATTTAAATCCGATTTTATCTTCATCAAGTTTTATTTATGCATAAAATAAACCATGCAGCTACTATGATCTTAAGAAATGCTAAATGTCAAATTGCTGTCGTGTGATCAACATGAAAGTAAATTGATGACGTCATAACTACACATTGAATGATGATGGCACATAACTGTACCATATACAATAATATCGACTACTTGCGGAGCATTTGAAATATATGCCATGAGATATATGGAATATATATGTAAAACACTGAAAATGTATTGATATCATGAAGGTACCGGTATTTTGAATTCATTCATTAACAATCTTTTTAACGGAAAAAACATTCAATTTAACAAAATCTATTCAATTTTCCTCAGTCACACACTGAAATAAAGCTGCAAAAATAACGTATTACGTCTCATACTTTTAAAACCTTTTCATAAACCGTGTGAAATGTCATAAACTAATGCACAATACATGTCAATTACTGCTAGAATCGTCTGTTATGAAAACTTTCAAAGAAAACTGTAGAACATCAACGTAAAACCTAGGCTATATGGTTTCGTGTTTAGATGTTTAAAAATCATTTCCTACTGAAAGCGGTAGGATTCTAGCAGCACTTTTGATAAACTATGAGTGTTTTACCGTCATCATCTCCAGATAGGTCAATGCTTAAATCATAAAGTAGTGTTGTACTTTTCAATTTTCTATTAAGGTACATTCGTGATCTATTTATAATAGCCATGTAATGACGTCATACGGAAGCGCATGTATGCCATGATGTTATGATACAAAATGTTCTAATGTAAACATTCAAAATAGTATTTAATAGTTAGTAGCTCCCTCCCTCTGTGTAGGACAGATTCTAAACATTGTGCAGTTTAAATGGACTATGATCGACCTTTAAGCTAACATGCCCGTGTGCTCTTATTGCTGGGTTTTTTCTTCATGAAATAGCAATAAAAGTTATCAAAATTAACTGTGAACATTTACCACAAAATGAAATGCCGGTACAGTATTGCGTAATTAAATATATTGTGAACACATTTCTTATTTTACCAGCCAGCTCTTCCCGCCTTTGTCTTTATATACCAGTTCACACTATTCCATTTGTAAAACTGTAGAACACCATTAACAGATCTACAAACGTCTCTCGCCTCCAACCAAGTCTTCAGCTCCGAAAACACGATGTAATGTTGTAACCACTGTAAACCCATGTAGGCTAAAACAAATTTGCAAAGTTCCTTTGACAAATGTTCTCTTTTTAGGTTATTTCACTTGAATTTCTACTTTGCATGACCCTTTGATGACAAAAGTAATTATTTTTCTAGTGCATGTATTATAAAGAATATACTGTACAAATGCATCTTCAAAATCACAACATATCTTAGTTTACCAGAGGGTCCATTTAAAGTATCTAATCCATAAAAGCATAAATTTTCACAAAAAGTACAAATTCTGATAATAAGTAGCTCTTCTAATATCAAAACAAAAAGTGTAATTTTCACTGTATAGAAATATGCCTAGGTATATCAATAGTGATTTCATCTTTTCTAGGAGGTATCTCGTTTTGTTGAAATTTAGGGGAAATGGGATAGCTTCATACTTCAACCGTGATCCATCTCATAACTCCTATAAAGAATACAAAATGGAGAGTTGGGCAAACATGGACCTCTGGGTATACCAGAGGTGGGATCAGGTGCCTAGGAGGAGTAAGTATTCCTTATCGACCGGCCACACCCGCCGTGAGCCCCACATCCCGATAAGGCAAAAGGAGCAATCCGCAGTCAAATTCAATGTGCTAAGAACGGTTCAACAATCGGTATTAAACACGCCAGACAACACCCGACCCTATGATACATGTAGGCTGCACTGGCAAACACTGAGATACACAAACATCATATGCAGGCGACAATGGAATATTGCCACATAAACATGGGAAGCCGACAAATGAAGAAGCTGAAAACAGCCCGCTTGTCATTAAGCTGAGTTGTTAGCTTGCCGTTAATATTCATTTACAACAAAATATTTTAAATACGAAGCAGATGTGGAAGACTCTGTGGTGTCTTTAGGTAGGGTTAGAGTTGCAGTTGGGGCTACATCTAGGATTTGGGTTGCAGTTAGATTTAGAGCTAGATGTTAGGGTTGAAATTAGGGTTACAGGGATATAACGAATCGACGTATGAATGAAAATAATTGTTTTTCACAGATAAAACGTTGTCGATGTTTCTAAATGTTGAGTTGAAGGCCACAGCCATTGATTTTTTCTTCTTCTAATGTTGAAGCCTGTGAACAAATTCTGCTTCATAAGAATATAAAAACAGGTTTGTTAACAAAGGAGCACAAAAAAATCGCGCCCATGGGAATTCCAACAGACTTTCAGAAGACCCGATCACCAAATACCACGAAAACATTGTCAATGAAAAACTCCAGTATACTTTTTATTTCAATTTCAGAGTACCTGCACGTGGAATCAGGGCAACCCCCTGGACTACTGACCAGTAGACACGAATACTTCCTCTATTCACCTCTGCCGAAGAAGCAACTGTTGACGATTTCAAAAAGTGAAGTCTATAATTAATCGTTGTAATATGATCACCATGTTTTTTTTAATTATTTCTCTATTGGCTTTACATGTTAGAAATGTGTTTTCTTCATAGGAAATAATGTTGACGACTATTTGTTATATTTCTGAACCATTTTGAAAATGCTTTTTGTTTAATTATTGGTACTTAACATGTTGATAATCTTTCATTTAATACCAAATTTTGGATTACCCATCTTTCAATTCTTGAAAAAAAAAACATTGAGGTGCTGTAGGATTTTAATTTAATACCATGAGTATTTTGAATTTCACTAATCAAATTATCATTACTAGACATTCAATATGATGGTGCCTCGTTATTTTGTTTGTTTAGTAATGAAGTTCAGAAGTAGTAATTTTGCTTCGTTCATTGTGTTATTTATCCATGCCATCATTCATTCCTTATTCCGAAGAAGGGACAGGTTGAATAAAAATCTGGCAAGATTTTTTATGTCGTTGGTCATTTTTGTGTTTTATATAGTTAATAATCGCACCTGTTTCATAGATCCGACACTGTTCTACATAGCTATATATATATATATATATTCCTATTATTAAGATTAGCCATAATCTGGGGTACATTTTTCACATCCTTTAATTGCATATTTGGTATATTGTCTAAACCATGTATGCTGTATATGGAGCCTGAAAATGCTATGATTTGAAAATAAAGCTGTTTCATTTCTTGCATTTTGTTCCTAATTACAGTTTTTAGATCATGTGAATATCGAAAAACTAAGAATTCTCAAGGCTTTACTTAGTGTGAGAAAATTTTAAAGCCGTTAAATTTTAAGGGAAGTCCAGAGATACTATTTTAATCTGTCAAGCAGATATGACGTTCCGTTCTCTACACAAAATCACGGGGAAACACGGGGGAAATTAATTCCCTTCTATTTTCTTCGTCCGTTTGCATACCCATGATGGTCTGCCCCCCCCCCCCCCCCCCCCCTTACGCACAAGAGGGACTGTTGACCTTTAATCATTGCCTTGTTATATCAGTAAATGAAAGGTGAAGATAACGAACAATGATCAATCTCACAACTCCCACAAACAATACAAAATAGAAAGGTGAATATAACGAACAGTGATCAATCTCACAACTCCCACAAGCAATACAAAATAGAAAGTTGGGCAAACGCGGACCCCTGGATATACCAGAGCTTGGATCAGGTGCCTAGGAGGAGTAAACATCCCCTGTCCACTGGTCACACCCGCCGGGAACCCAATATCTTGATCAAGTAAACGGAGTCACCCGTAGTCAAAAGCAGGTCCCATGAACGGCCTAACAATCGGTATGAAATACTTCAGACAGCATTTGACCCAATGATAGGTTATATGGGAAAACAAAATCAATAAGATATTTGTGGAAAAAGTAATAAAAAAAATAATCGGAGTTTACAGTGAAACAGAATACACAGGTATCAGATTGAAATGGTTTAACTGTATATAGATAACTTGCCAAATAACATATGACAGATCAGTCGGACACAAAATGTTTGTTGATACTTGTAAGAAATCTGAGAAGTATTCGTATCTTACCTGGCTTTGATAATGTGCCGTTTTCATTGGATGTTAATCCTAGAACACGAGGAATAAGATTATCCTTTTGAATGTAGAATTTTGATTTGCATTTATAATCATACCTATATACACAAACATTAAAGCAATACATTAGAAATAAAACATCATGTTGCTGTGGGAAGAATATGTTTATGAATATCATATAGGATAGATTCAAGAATGTTACTTTCAGGGCGTTTAGTACATGTGTATATTGCAAATGTATATGTATATATTTTTTGTATTAGAAAAGGAATGTGATTTAGAAAAATATACTAACCATTACGAAGACTGGGTAAAACAACTATAATAGGCAGAAACATCTCGGTGATGATCGTTATCGACATGGTGATTTTATCTATCTGAAAGAGTATAAATTTATATATATATATATATATATATATACATGTGTGTGTATATATATATATATATATATATATATATATATATATATATATATATATATATATATATTATCAATTATATTACCAATAAAGATTATAAACCTTGTCAAAATACAAAGTATGAGAGGAATATCAAAATCACGTATTAGACATATCAAAACAAAGTGTACCATCTATCCGTGTTTAGTAAACCGGAAGTGATGAAAGAATTAGAAAGGCTACTTGAGGGTAATGTTTTAGTTTCAGCTGACAAAGCTTGTAACATCATTGTCTTTGTTTGTAAGGCTCATTATTACAACTGCATTTTAAACGAACTTTGCTTTAATTCCACTTTTAGTAATCGTACTTTTACTTCAGACACATTTAATATCCCAGTCAATGGGAAGGATGAATATTAGTTACTGTACCTATACTGGATTCCTAAACTTGACAAAAACCCTTACAAAGGTCATTCACTGCTGGATACGGTAAATGTTTTACCAGGGTATGGTAACTCAAATATATAGTCCCATTGACTGGCATACCAAAATGTATGGTACTCATATCTGATATCACAACGGCCGAAAGTCCAAAACATTCACATTACAAAATATGCATTGCATCGATAGTTCCTGTGCTAATGATGACTGTTGAGGAGGAGGAAATCGTTAGCAGTCCGCTTTTAATGGAAGCTTTATACAAGTTATATAATGCACTGTTTAAATGTCTGTGTGGGACTGTTGGAAACCTGTAGTTGTTTGTATATTACGGTAGATGATATTCCCCAGGTACAGATTCATTTATAATGAAACACGCCATTCAAGTACATTGTATAATTGAGAGAATTGTTATTCTATCACCAGGGTTACGGATAGTGTAGTTGAAAGTATCTAGGACGCGGATGCAGGTGGCAAATTAGAAGCAGCTACATCAAATGTGTGACTACTACGCAGTTTTGGACAAAGTTTTTAAAAATTTATGTATGATCTTTTTAAAAAATGTTAAACGTGAAGGTGGTCCGTGGTAAAGACAAATAAATAACAATGTAGCAGCGAACCTACAAGTGTTTACTTACATTAGAACAGGTAGATGATAGAGTAACTGTAAAATGCGAAACGAAATTGAATCGAAACGAAACGAAATCTGCCGAAACGAAACAGAATGTAGAACAGAATTGTGTAATCATGACAATTTAAAATGGAATTTCAGATCCCTGTGAAAGTTACCACCTATAAATGAAATTATCTTCCCTGTTGATATGGTCTTTCAGGTTGACTGATACATTTTCAATCGGTTAGCATCAAGCATTGTTTGAAAAAGCTGGTGTCTGATCAAGTTAAAAGCAGGGAGACGTTTAACCTCTTCTTTCATGTCTAACTGCTGAGGTGCGAGTACTTTCAATAATGTAAAAAATAAAATAACTATAGTATATTATATTATATGAATACATTTCGGTAATATATATATATGCATGTATTATTAAAAAATATTATTGATATGCAATAAGTTTAACGATAACTCTATGTACAATGTATTTGGGGTGTTGCCAAACGGGGAATTGAAAACGGAAAGGAAAACAGAAAATATTGTATGCATTAATATCAGGAGGATGTCAGAATTTTGTAAAATCAAAAGGCTTATGAACAAGGGAAGTAAAAATTACAAAGAGAACGGAAAACATAATCAAAATTCACAATATCCACATGCATACATATATTTGTCTTTAGAGCAAAAAATACTGAAACATGTATTTATGTTCAAAGGCGGATCCAACGCCAGCAACACCACCCTCGTTTAGTGTGTTTCCCCAGACCTCCGACCGTTGAGACTGTAACTGCCCCTCCCTTCTGAAATTTCTGGATCCGAAACTGATTGCACATAGTATCTATAATTTAATCAATTTTGGATATGTAATTTGTGCTTACTCACCCCCCCCCCCTTTCCAACTTTTAAAACTTTGTATCAGTCAACCCGAAAGCCTACATCAAAGGGGAGGCGAATTATATTGCTATGTGGTAACTTTCACAGGGGCCTGAGATACCATATTTGATTATTAGAATTAAAAGAGTTCGGTTACACAATCTGTTTCTTTTCGTTTCGCTGGGTTTCGTTTCGGTAGATTTCGTTTCGTTTTGATTTCGTTTCGCATTTTACAGTTACCCGTAGATAACAATGTAGCGGTGAATCTACAACTGATTCTCATTATTTGATATTCTTGATTAGATAAAATAAACTATCACAAAATTTCTCAAATTTCAAATCTATTTGGGTTTTTTATACATGTATTTAAGAAATTTCATTTTTGACAATACATAAGTGTATAAATTAAAACATAGGCCGTGGTGAAGTGTTGCGGTTCATACGCTCACGGGTTTTTTTCCCAAGAAAATTATTTCTTATATTTATGATAAAGGGAAGATAACGAACAGTGATCAACCTCATAACTCCTGTAAGGAAAACTAAATAGAGAGTTGGGCAAACACGGACTCATTTTAGGCTTTACTTTCTGTCGAAAATCTTAGTTTTTGAAACAAATGCAGTACTTTTATCAAATAGTTATGTACTAGTATTCATGATCACATTGTGTCACAGGAAATTATATCTTTGGATTCCAATTTAAGAGTAAAGGTATACAATTCTAATGATAGGGTATCGCGGATGAAAAACTAATAAACCAATTTGTAAAGGTCTCAATTCTGTATTCTGATAGATTTATACATTAATCGATCTACATTACTACCTAAAGTCCGTATACTTGTCGAGATATGCAGCAATCAATTCCGATTTTTTTTTTAATTATTCTTTTTACTAGAAATTAGCCCTGACACTGTACTACTCAACAGAATGTTTGTAAATTGCAACAAGCATGCTAGCTACAGTACATATTACGTAGAACGTTAAATATCATCTTAAGTTGAATTTCTTACCCCAATTCATAAATTAAGGCCCGTATCATTCCAAGTTCATGAAAAGTGTCAATACTTTCACATATCACGGCCATTGGGACGGATGTCACTAATCAACCAAATGGATTTCATCTTTACAAAATGTTAAGCACCTGTATTATTGCAGTTTGGATGAAAACAGGCATAATAATTGCTATGTATCTTTATAAAGACCTGTCATTTGCATGAATTATTTACTCTATTGAATTATCATTAATTGAGTCCTTAAATCGTTTGGGGTCCTTGTTTCCATTTTGGATAAATAAAGAAACCGGCATTGTTTTGAATTGATTTCTGAATATCTTGGGAAGTATACGGACTTTCGGAATGAACTTTGTTAGTGATGAAAATTGATTATGCATGAATAAACATATATTAGAATGTAGAGGTTTAAATCTTGCAGTTTAATAAATCTTATAAGCGAACTTATGTACCCTATATTTAGAGTTATTTAAGGAATACATTGAAAGTCATTCCTTATAATTTAATGCAAGAGACAAAGATGCTAACCTTAGTTTTTCAAAATGTACATAAACTCGGAAAAATACAAGTCAACTGAGCCGCGCAATGATTCACTTAGCAACAACGACACGAAGCGTCTAGCTGGGAAGGTCGCCATCTTCAATCTTAGTTCTACGGAGCCTAGCCATTTATCAAACTATTGCATCGAAAGTAAAGTTTGTCATGATAGCAAATATATGTAGATTATGCATGTAATGCGTATTGCGTTGCCCTTTAGAGATAGAGATCGACTTTGAACAGGGGCGGATCCAGGAATTGTGGTTACGGGGGGCGCCACTTTATGAAGCAGTGGGTCCAGGGTGAAGCCCTAGGTGGGGGTCCAGGGGGCAAAGTTCCTGGATTTTACAGTTTTTATGGGGCTTGAAATATTTCTCTTATCAAGTCGTTTGTATTATTTTCAATCATTTTAATAACGTGAAATTAATAAAATGACCCAAATTTTAAGGGGTTTTGGGGGGAAATTAAGTTCTCCCAATAAAGTAATTCAAAAAATCAAAGAATTTTGTCATATAATTCTCCGGGAGTGGAAGAAATTATTGCTTCTTTTATAGTTTAGTACATTTTCCGAAACATGATACCGCGATTTACCTTAAATTTGAAAATTTTAGCCGCTGTTGAAGTTACTTATAACCGATAGATTGAGAAAATACGGGAAATTGCATTGTTTAGGCCTACCCAAAATAAATCTTCAAATATCAGAAAATGCAATAATTTGCGGCTTTTAACTCTGTGAAAACTTCTACTACATGAAAACTTACCTTTGTATGCAACGTTGTCGCTAATAATAAATCAGACACAAAAAATATGTAAGCAAGTGACAAATCGCAATCCACATGTTAATGTGTCTGACGTCATGTGATAAAATGTGACGTATGAATTTTTGTTTGCTTTGTTAAAAGATGAATCAAGCAATGAAACACCCCCACCCCCTTTTTCCCCAGTGATAAATGTATTTCAAAATGAACAGGGTAATGCTTACTTGGCAAATCATTAATTCGAATATAATATCCTTGTTTTAATCTATTATTCGACCATACATACAGAGAAAGATGTTTTACAACAGTGATTTGCGTACTTGTAAGTAGATGCTAATATTGACAACGAGAAAACAATATGTGTATCAAACCGAAGTATCTTATTGTACACGGTGTCCCCATACCAAACCAAGTTATACAAAAATAACTTGCGTTCCTCAATTGGAATTTGACCAATCAGAGATAAGGATACAATAAGAATTAAATTATATACCTTTACTCGTTAATAATAAATTCGATGCCAGGTGATAAAGTTGCCGGTATGTCGTCTACAAATGTAGCGCGTTCAGATGTTAAATACAAAAACGTTGGAACTGCTAATACTTGGTAGTATGGACAGATCCAAAGCAAGATATGGTATGTTACGGTGTTTCCGGGTATGTTACGGTGTTTCCGGGTATGTTACGGTGTTTCCGGGTAGCGTAGTAGTTAACACATTCCAATTTCACCCCGTGCTCGCAGTGGTTGTACATGGGAAAAGGTGTGGTGGTCACCCGTTCGGACAAGTGGGTTCCCTCCCCCAAAATGACCCCATAGAGGCCTCTAAAACTAAGATTTCCTTAAATCGCAATGGTTAGTACTGGAGCCTACAACTGTTATTCCGTGTAACCTTACACATAATAAATTCAACTAATAAGGAAACAGACAACCAATAACGGACTTCAATTAATATAGAAGAAGGTATACCCTGTAAAGATATCAAACAATCATAAATCTCAGAATTGTTAAACTGTACTTTAAATACTTAATTTGACTTTAGATTCCTGTTTTTATCAAATCAAGATAAAGGGCTCAAGGTGGGTGTGACCGGTCAATAGGAATACTTACTCCTCCTTAGATCCTGACCCCACCTCTGGTATGCCCAGAGGTCCGTGTTTGTTGCACTTTAGATTTTATATTCTTTATGGGAATCATGCGATTGATCACTGTTCGTTATCTTCACTTTTCATTTAACCATCGAACATGTATCTCTGCTGGTGGACACTCTGCCCCTCATGATACTTGTCGCTTGATGTATGTTCTTCAATGAATATATACATGCAAGAGCGATTCAATACTGATACTGGCTGACACGTCGCCCAGTATAAAAAGTGTCGCTCTGTTGAGTATACAATGGGTAAAGGCTATAACAGAACAGTTCGTGCCACTCAGATTATTCTTTGAGATACCAAAGATTTGCGATATGCCCAGTCGTCAAATAACCAGTCTTGGTACAAGAATGAAAAGTCATATAATCACTTTAAAGACTGTCGTGTTTCATTAAGATACATTTTGATGATTCTTTTATAAACTACTTGTGTTTCATCTCCAAATGTTCTGTCAAAAACTATAAAATCTGTGATATCTTCATCACCAGGAATACTAAAAGTTAGGAAAATTTGATTTGTAATTCATCTAATGTTCTCTACGCAATGGAATGTAACCTTTGTGGACTAATTTACGTCAGGGAAATTAAGGAGTCACTAAATAAAGGAATATCGGGACATAGATTTCTAATCAATAACGGTGGTCATCAACTTCTCCATCAACACTTCAATTCCCTAGATCATTCCATTCTTTCCATGAGAGTCAGAATTCTGGAAAAAATTACCATCATACCAACAACACATATATAAGTACACATTTCGTAGACAACGAGAAGATCAAGACACTGGACGCTGCTTTTCCATATGGGTGAAGTTATATTATAAATAATGTGAGAAATCTGATTAGGTCACAAGGGAATAATGTTAATGTCGTGGGGCTTTTCCCTAGAAACAAAAAACGTAAACGTAGCCATGGGAAGTGAACTCGAAATAAGAAATATCACTGAATCTTACATATCTGCATATATGGATATTGTACTGAACATGGGTTTTAATAGCAAACCGACAACTCACCTTTATGACAAACGGGTCTTCTGTAATTATGAGGCAATATTCCATTATTAGCGGTATATGGTATTTGTATCGTCAACGATATTGTAAACTTTCCGGAAATATTATAGTTGGCCACTATTTTGTTACTTATTTTACCGGAAGTGTGTTTGTTTTGGAACGGCATGCATGGATAGATAATCCCACGTTTTGTTTAGTACGTTATAGCTCAATAATGTTGGACCCATCAATGTGTGAGTAAATTCATGTACATTTATTAAGTATTAGTTCTATGTTATCAGATGTAGACTGTTATGCGTTTTGAGGAAATATTGAATGACTGTTTTTTAGGATTTATCTTGATGTGAAAACTACTTAACAAAGTTTTGTCATGAATTTGGTAATTTTTGTACTTTCATTTGTAGGTTGAAACACTGGAATAAATGGTTACAACAGATGGTGTATTGTTTTATTGTTGAGCTATACATTTCAACACATCGGATATTATGGCAGAGGAAATTCGGAAGGGATTAAAGAAAAAACGAAGTACCGCGAAGGGAAGATTTCACAGAATATACGGACGTCTTCTGGAGAAAATTCAGGATGAAGAAGAATCAGAGGTAATCAAACAGATGTTAGATGATCTAGAACAGTCATACAAGGGCATGGAAGTTCGGCATTGTGAGTATCTAGAGAACTTTGATTCAGACAATGAAGACGACAAAACTAAAGTGGACGAAGTGAACCACGATATGAACACTTTATACAAAGAGTTGTGTAAAGCGAGATCCCTTTGTTTCAAATTAATAACACAAAAGAATGCATTGAAAGAAAAGTGCGGTAAAAACCAATCTTTAAAGGTGAAAAAATTGGATCCACCACACTTTAGTGGCAAGATACGGGACTATCCTAGCTTTAGATTGGATTATATTACCCACATGATTCCGACTTATGGAGAAGATCCTTTCGCTTTGAAAAGTTCTTTGTCTGGAGAACCCTTGGAAATTATTAAGGGAGTGGACAATAACTTTGAGGAGATGTTGAAGCGTCTTGATCTAAAATATGGAAGGCCAGAAAAGTTAACAGACACTGTTTTGACTGACATAAAAGCACTGGAAACAGTTCCGGAAGGAGACAGTATGAAGTTTATAGAAATGGTGGAAACTGTGGAGGGATGTTGGCTAATTCTAAAGCGTATGGGCTTGGAAAGGGAAATGAATACTGCTACCATGATATGTGAGATTGAAAAGTTATTACCATCTATTCAGAAGAGAGAATGGGCCTTACGGAAGCTTAAGATAAAGTCTACAGACTTCTCTGAATTCTTGAGATTTCTTTTGGACGAGAAGACCGCGATTGAATACATGACTTCAGATATTAGAGGTAGTGAAACGGACAGTGTTTCCCGTAAGGGACGAATACATACCATGACAAATTTACAAGAGGAGAAAAATGACAAAGTTGACAATGCATTTGTTAATGTTATACAGAGTCAAATGCAACAAAATGAACAGAAAATGCAACAGGTGATTGATGGACTAGCACAAGTAACGGATGCTCTTCTTAACGGCAAACAAAAGGGTGTGACACATAACACTACCAGAAATGACATTCCTTTAAGAAAAAAATGCTGGTATCATGAGACAGATAATCACTTCATCGGAGACTGTACAGGTTTTTCTGCCTTGGATGGAGAAACAAAGATGGAATTATTAAGAAGAAATGGCGCTTGTTTTAGTTGTTTGAAAAGTGGTCATCTTTCAAAACGGTGTGTAAACAGAAAACCTTGTGATATCTCAGACTTTCATCAACAAAAATGTGGTAGATTTCACCACCCATTCTTACACGGGGCAATCTTAAATGCAAGTGCGCATCATCATAATGTGAACATAGTTAATGAAGAGCAAGGAAAGAAGGGAGTCATTCTCATGATCAGTAAAGTGAAAAGCAACAGTGTGTCACTAACTACTTTATGGGATCCCGGAGCTAATATATCACTTCTGACGTACGAATCGGCTAGAAAGCTTGGACTGAAGGGACGTGAAGTAAATTTGTCAATAACAAAGGTGGAAAATACATCTGAGTGTATTCAAAGTAAGGAATATTTGCTGCCACTGACAGACATGAATGGCAAGGTCTGGCAAGTCAAAGTATATGGAATTAACAAAATTACAGCAGATATTTCAAAGGTGGATGTCCATGGAGTAGTGAAATTCTTTAAAGGGGTCAAAGAGGGAGACATCTTGAGACCTGAAGGAAAAGTGGATCTGCTTATAGGAGCCGATTGTTGCATTTTATTACCGGAGAAAGTTGATCAGATTGGAAATCTCCAATTGATGCGGAACCAATTTGGATATTGTATTAGAGGAAGTCATGACAATTTACGAGTACCTGTTACAGCAGATTCAAATCTTGTGTGCATTCATCATACTTCAGGAAGGATAATTGAGCCTATTCGGTTAAACATAGGCAACTTTAAGACTGTTGTTGATTACTTTTTCGACATAGAAAGTCTAGGAACTTATTGTGTGCCAAAATGTGGAAGTTGCAGGTGCGGGAAATGCCCACCAGGTAATGGAAGTTATACTCTGAAGGAAGAACGTGAGCTACACCTTATAAAGGATGGACTTCAGTATGACAAATTGGGTAAATACTGGACCGCTACATATCCGTGGGTTAAAGATCCAAAGTATCTCCCTAACAATGTGAACGCAGCAATGTATCGATTGAGATCCACAGAAAGACGTTTGGAAAGAGCAGGACCAGATTACAGTAAAGCATATGGTGACCAGATTATGGATATGGTGGAAAGGAGCGTGGCAAGAAAATTAACCGATGAAGAGATGGATACATACGATGGGCCTATTCACTACATTCCACACCACGAGGTCTTAAAACCAAATTCCAAATCAACACCTGTGCGGATCGTATTTGATTCATCATCGTCGTATATGGGTCATGTATTGAATGAATATTGGGCAAAGGGACCAAATGTTCTGAATGACCTTTTAGGGGTCATCATCAGATTTAGACAAAGGAAAATAGCTATTGCAGGAGACATCACCAAGATGTATAATGCAATCAAACTATCTGAAAGAGATCAGCATACACACAGATTTGTATGGAGAGACTTGCAGTTAGACAAACTACCTGATCAATATGTATTAACATCAGTGACATTTGGAGACAGACCCAGCGGAGCAATTTCCACTATGGCCTTGCGGATGACAGCAGAAATGCATCAAACTGAATACCCAAAGGCAGCAGAATTAGTCATTAAAAACAGTTATGTGGATGACTTACTTATCTCAGTGAATACTGTTTGTGAGGCCAAGGAAATAATTCAGGATACTGAAATGATGTTAAGTCATGGAGGATTTCGCGTTAAACATTGGATAATCTCTGGTGATCAAAGTGAGCATTTTACAGGAATGAATGTGTTGTGTGCAGAACAGGAAAACATTCTTGGAATGTGTTGGTTACCCAAAGATGACGTTTGGACATTCAAGGCAAAATTGAACTTTTCGTCGAAAAGACGTGGAATACATTTAGAAGATGATCTCAAGGAAGAACAATTGCATCTTATTCCTGATAATTTAACTCACAGGATGGTCCTTAGTCAGGTAGCAGGCATTTATGATCCTCTAGGACTTATTGCTTCATACGTATTATATGCGAAAATTCTCATGAGAAGCATGTGTTCCAAAGAAATTCAGAATGGATGGGATGAACCTATGAATGAAGAAATCAGGGTTAAATGGATGCAATTCTTTAGGGGATTGTATGAATTACAATCAATAACATTCAAAAGATGTATTATGCCAGAAAACGCGGAAGGTGATCCAATTCTTGTCATATTCTCAGATGGAAGTCAACAAGCCTACGGTGCATGTGCCTACATTAGATGGCATACTAACGACAACACATATGAATCAAATCTAGTTATCGCAAAAAATCGAATTGCACCAGCGAAGCAGTTGTCAACTCCTCGTCTCGAATTGTGTGGAGCAGTGCTTGCATCTAGACTTCATCAAAAACTTGTGACAGAACTGGACTTTAGATTCAGCAAGATTGTACATATCGTTGATTCGATGATTGTCAGAGCACAAATACGAGAGAGCTATGGTTTTGGAACATTTGTGGCAACACGGGTTGCTGAAATACAAAGCAAAACGGATCCTACTGAGTGGTGGTGGGTTCAAGGAGATCAGAATCCTGCAGACATGACTACAAGGGTTGCATCAGCAAGTGCTCTAGGGGCTAATTCCAAGTGGCAAAGGGGTCCAGATTTCTTAAAGATGCCGTTCGAATTATGGCCAATAACTCAAGAAACTACCCTGGATAGTGATCAGATACCTAATGTTGTTGGAATAACCATGTCGATCACATCTGATGATTGCTCAACTATTAGTGACATTGCCATTGATATTGATCGGTTCGCCGGTTTGAAGAAACTACTTGGAGTTACCAGCATTGTCTTATCCATATTTAAATGGAAGACTTTTAAGGGCATTTGTGACAAGATCACTATGGAGACATTAATTGAAGCAGAGATGAGTTGGGTTAAGCATGCACAGAAAGATTTACCAAAGGACTGGATGAAGAAGTTTCAAAGACTTGGACCATTCCTTAATCAAGATGGAGTTGTGTGTGTTGGACAACGAATGGCTGAGTGGATCAAACAATCATGGAATCAAAGAGAATTTGTTTGTTACCAAGAAAGGGACGTTTTACCGAGTTAGTTGTTCGCAGTGTTCACAGTGAAGATCATGCAGGATTGGAAGTGACATTAGCAAAGATGCGAAGTAAATACTGGATTCCTGGAGTTCACAAAATCATTAAACGAGTTAAGGAGAATTGTGTGGTATGCAGAAAGCGGGATAAGGTGTTAGTGCAACAACAAATGGGTGTCTTACCTTCTTTTAGACTGAGCCCAGCACCTCCATTCTACAACTGTGCCGTTGACATGTTCGGACCATATACCATACGTGACACAGTCAAGAAGCGGACACACGGAAAGGCATATGGTGTATTGTTTAACTGTCTTAACTGCAGAGGTGTTTATGTTGACCTGGCTGAAGGTTACGACACGGGAAGTTTCCTTGTTGTGTTCAGGAGATTCATATCTCTTCGTGGCAACCCGAAACGAATGATTTCTGATGCAGGCACACAATTAGTAGCTGCGGGAAAGGAACTAAAGAAGTATGGAATAGAATGGAATGTCATTAAATCTGCGGATGCACCGTGGGAAAATGGGTGCAGTGAATCGTTGATCAAGTCTGTGAAGAGGTGTCTTGAAATTGCTGTTGGTGATTCGATTTTGACATTTTCGGAATTGCAAGCTGTGTTTTTTGAGGTTGCAAATTTGGTGAATGAGAGACCTATTGGAACCAAGGTGTGTGATCCAAATGAAGGAACGTACTTATGCCCAAATGACTTGTTATTGGGTAGATCCAGTGCACGAGTTCCTCAGATTGAAATGGATGAACGTTGCAACCCACGGCTCAGGTGGAAGTTTATTCAACAGCTGGTTGATGCTTTTTGGAAGAGATGGATCAGAGATTATTTCCCCACTCTAATTGTTAGACAGAAGTGGCATACAAACAGGAGGAATCTGAAACGGGGTGATCTGGTTTTAGTTCAGGACGCCAACTTGATTCGGGGGAAATGGAAGCTTGCCCAAGTTGCTGAGGCAGAGCCAGGAACAGACGGAAAGGTTCGAGATGTTACAGTGCGATACAAAAATGTAGGTCCCGGCGCAAGCTATACTGGATGTACTGACACTATCATTCGTAGATCCGTCCATCGACTTGTTGTAATACTACCTACTGATGAATGTGATTAGTTGTGGACTGATTAAGAAACTAGTTGGGGTAGTGTATCGTCAACGATATTGTAAACTTTCCGGAAATATTATAGTTGGCCACTATTTTGTTACTTATTTTACCGGAAGTGTGTTTGTTTTGGAACGGCATGCATGGATAGATAATCCCACGTTTTGTTTAGTACGTTATAGCTCAATAATGTTGGACCCATCAATGTGTGAGTAAATTCATGTACATTTATTAAGTATTAGTTCTATGTTATCAGATGTAGACTGTTATACGTTTTGAGGAAATATTGAATGACTGTTTTTTAGGATTTATCTTGATGTGAAAACTACTTAACAAAGTTTTGTCATGAATTTGGTAATTTTTGTACTTTCATTTGTAGGTTGAAACACTGGAATAAATGGTTACAACAGATGGTGTATTGTTTTATTGTTGAGCTATACAGTATTTATGTCTCTCGCCTGATTCGATACCCGAGAACATGTTCTGCCTATGATCAATTTTTTAATCAATGAAAGCTACTGACAATTAAGTCACTGTTCGTTGTCTTGAAAAAGTGAAGATGAAGAAATGTGATCAATCTCATAGTTCCTATAAAGAATACAACATTAGGAGAAGGACAAACTCGGATCCTGGACATACCAGAGGTGGGATCAGGTGCCAAGAAGGAGTAAGCATTCTCTGTTTATCTGTCATACCCGCCATGGGCCCGATATCTTGATCGTGTAAACAAAGTATTCCATAGTCAAAATAAATATTTACAGAATGGCCTGACAACATAATCCGAACATATATCCTACATGTATATGATATTCAAAATTGAGAACTAGTGGGAAAATCGGACCCCTTCAAGCGCTAGAGGTGGGATCAGTTGCCTAAGAGGATTAAGCATCCGTTGTTGATCGGTCACACCCGTCGTGATCATACTTGGGTAAAATTAATTCAAATCTGTCTCTTAATCATAGATGAAGATATTATGATGATAAATTACGGTCATCAGCAGAAAAATGAGCCTTTTGATATCCAGCAATTTCCTTTTACTAAAAACGTTTTGCTCTCAGAACTACGTTAGAACATTGAAAGAGTTAAATAATTCACATACATTTACGTTAAGTCGAATGCTGCTTGACGTGTTTCATGCTGATTATTTAACTGTTCGTTACATATTGATTTTGAGTGCGGGTTACATCGTTAACCTGGCTCATGTTGGATGTAACCGATCAACAGGGAACTCTTACTCCTCCTCAGCACCTAACCCAACTATAAGTTTTTTTTTCAGGTTGTCCATCTTTATCTTGCTCTATTATATATAGGGTCAATTGCAAAAGCGTGTTGGCGCGTAAGCCACAACACGCCGTCACGCCAACAAGCAACGCGCCTTCGCACCAACAAGCAACGCGCCCTCACGCCAACAAGCAATGCGCATTCGCACCTACAAGCAACGCTCCGTCACGCTAACACAACTTTACACAATGCGCTTTCGCGCCAACAAACAACGCGCTTTCGCCTGTTGGTATGACGGCGCGAAGCCGTGTTATTTGTTGGCACAAAGGCGCGTTGTGTAAAGTTGTGTTATCGTGACGGCGTGAAGGCGCGTTGTGTAAAGTTGTGTTATCGTGAAGGCGAGTTGTGTAAAGTTGTGTTAGCGTGAAGGCGAGTTGCTTGTCGGCGCGAAGACGCGTTGCTTGTTGTCGTGGCGGTGTGTTGTGACTAACGCGCAGTCACGCTTTTGTAAATGGCCCTATCTGGACACCATATAAAATTATATGGCATCCATCATTGTGCGTTATCTTTATCTATTTCCATATGCATCTTTGAGGGGGAAAATTGATAAATTTCAACATGACGAGATCATATACAAGTTTACGAAAACAAAACATATGCAAAGGTCCCTGTAATGCGGACTTTAATATTCACGTTGCCACCCCACAGCAGATCACAATATATAGAATATTGTTAGTTTTATTACATATATGAATTTTAAGAAACACGGGGGGAAACAGATATAGTTGTGAATTTTATTCATTGAATGCAATTTTTTCAAAACAGAAAAAATAAAAATTTAAAATTATTATTTGATATCTAAAACAAATATTTGAGTATTTTCCTTTCATGGAAAATAAGAGTGAATTATCCATTTTTTTTTTAAAACAAATAAGCTAGATTCTAATTCAATTAAGATTGTGGTGTACTTACGATTCCAGTCTGCCTCATGGTACTTTGGGATTCTGGAATTTTTATCTCGTTAGTTTGGAATATCCGAATAACAATTCCGATTTTATTTTTACTGCTATCATAAAGCAAATGAAATGACTGGAAAGGATGTTTATACGCTCATAGCCTGCTGTCCAATGCTTTTCTGTATTGAATAAAATATCTATACACCAAATGCAGCAGAAAATTGTTTTAATTGAACTTTTGCCATAAAGCATAGCTTTAACTCCGATGGGAGCCTCGAGCAGTATATCGACCGTGTTTAATACACTACATCGTCGTACAAATGAATCCGTATTGTTTTATTGCTGACTTGAAATCATTTGATGATTCAGCATTGAACATAAGAAAGGGATTAAAAGGGTAGTTGAATGGGTGATAAAAGAATATTAATGTTTACATGATTTTAGGTACATCAATCAAGGCAATATTAATAAGTTTGGAATAATGAAGCACTTTATTAATATCCGGTTATAGTAAAGACTAATAATGCATGATTTACGTTAAAAATTGATGAATGCTATGTTAATATCATTATTGTATGTAAACAGTTTAAAGTTTTTAAAGGGGTTCTAAAAGTATAATATAAAACGTGTTTTATTCACTTGAATAGAAAGGTTAAGACGAAGAAGAGTGATCAGTCTCAAAGCTCCTAAACATAGATTAGGGCAAACACGGATCTCTAGACATACATGTACAGATGTGGAATCAGGTGCCTAGAAGTAGTAAACGGATTAAATAAAAAAAAATTAAGAAAGGTATCCCAGATATCTAAAAAAGCAGTCTTGAGATATTTTTGTTCATTATTCACATTGCTTTTCACAAATTCTATAGTCGTTATAACGATCTAGTTCGTCAATACAACCTATCATTGGGTCAAATGCTGTCTGATATCTTTCATACAGATTGTTAGGCCGTTCTTGGCACACTGATGTTGACTGCGGATAACTCCGTTTACCTGATCTGGATATAGGACTCACGGCGGGTGTGACCGGTCGACAGGGGATATTTAGTCCTCCTATGCACCTGATCCCACCTCTGGTCTGTCCAGAGGTCCGTGTTTGCCCAACTATCTACTTTGTATTGTTTATAGGAGTTATATAAATTCAAAGCATGCATCTTGAAATAAAACACACACAGTTATCTGTCTATAGTTTTAAATTTTTATAACAATAGGGCGTTATCGAAGTTCAATAAAATATATCAGTGTGGGTAGGTATTCTTATTCACGATCGTTATAATGATCTAGTTTGCGAATACAACCTATCTTTGGGTCAATTGCCGTCAGATTGTTAGACCGTTCTTGACGCACTGATTTTGACTATGGATTACTCCGTTTACCTGATCGATACATAGGGCTTTCAGTGGGTGCGACCGAACGACAGGTGATGCTGACTCCCCTGGTCACCTGATCCCATCTTTAGTATATCCAGGGATCTGTGTTTGTCCAACTCTCTCTTTTTGTGTTCCTCAATTATAGGAGTTATGAGATTGATCACTGTTCGTTATATTCACCTTTCATTCAATACACAAGAGCATGTTCTGCATATGATCAATCTTTAAACCGAGGCGGGCTAGTGAAAAATAAGTTGATGTTACTTGTGTTTTAATAGTTCTATTCTATGTCAGTATTTCGCAAATTATATGATCGCTGTATTGATCTCACTTGCAAATACTATACTTGTCATTAGTTCAAATGCTGTCTGACGTGTTTCATTAGAAATGATGGACTGTTCTTGACATGTTGATCTGGACTACGGAATACTCCGTTTACCTGATCAAGGGATAGGATTCACGTCGAGTACGATTGGTCAACAGTGGATACTTACTCCTCTTAGGAACTAGATACTACCTCTATTGTTTCTAGGGGTTTGTGTTTGTTCTGTTCTCAATTGGGTTTTCTTTACGGGGATTCATGAGATTGATCTAAAACTTCATTGTTATTTCGGATTTCAAACATTTCGGTTGAGCATGACTGAAGAGACATAATTTGTCGAAATGCGCATCTGGTGCATCAAAATTGGTACTGTATAAGTTTTACATTATGACTCCTGGGTCGAGGCCTCTGCTGGTGGACTGTTAGTCCCCGAGGGTCTCTACAGCCCAGTAGCTAAGTACTTCGTTACTAGCTTGAAAATATGGATGTATATTTAATTGCTGTTATAAAATTTAGAAATTCATTTCAAAATTAAGGATTATCTCCTTTACGCATAGCTCTTATCCTTAAACGAATTTGACTCCACTTTTTTGGCACACTGTTTTTGCCTATAATAGCTCAAAAACTTCATTGTTATTTCGGATTTCAAACATTTCGGTTGAGCATCACTGAAGAGACATGATTTGTCGAAATGCGCATCTGGTGCATCAAAATGGGTACCGTATAAGTTTTACATTGATCAACAAACTAAAAACAGTAGGACATTATATTCACCTACACGTGTGTTCGAAGTGAAACCAAAATGCTTGAAAAATCAAAAATTTATACGATTGATTATAATTTCTTCGGTTGCCCAATGAAAACATGTTTCTCTAATCAATTTCTGCTTGGTCATTTCGTCAACTGAGATAAAACGGAAAGGGGCGATCGATCTTCCGATGGTAGGTCTTGCAGATGATGTAAAACAAGGTCACACAGGAATGTAAAACATGTTGAGATTCACATCAGACGACCTGCAATTCGGCTTCCTGAAAACACTCAAACTGTAAAAATATTTCGATTTATTGATTGTATCTTGTTAAACGTCCGGAGAATTTTTCACTTATATGGGGAAGTCACTAATACTGGTGAAGGGCTTCAAATTTTGGCATATTCTCGGTGCTTACGGTCATTGAGCAGTGACTGCGAGGGTTCTTTAGCGTGCAAAATGTACCGTGACACGGGACATCCGTTTTCAAGTTAATTTCCAAGGACCCGTGACATTCACACCTGATGACGAGCGTTTGACTATGGAATGATCGTCACTACCTGTTTTAACGACTTCGGTCTGTCGCGGCCGAGATTCGAATCCCGACCTTCCGCAAGTGTGGCGAACGCTGTACCTCTAGACCACAGCGGCGGTTAAAAATAATTTCGAAGCAATTTGGTGGAGAAAAGACTTCCCCTGATTTCTAACTTCAGTATTTGATCATCTTTGTCGCATTTGACTAAAACAAATTCATTAAATGTTACAATCAAAGGAGAATGAGCCATCATCATAATGGCGGTAATTCCGGTGAAACTCCGTTGTCTTCTGGTAAGAAACTTATTTACTCGTGTAACAAATAGCTTAGGAACCCACGAACAGAAATCTTCTTTTCATGAAGGTAAGTTTAGTTGAGTTCTTTTCACCGCTTTATTGAAGGGGATATATCTGACGGAGATACGAGCGGCGCTACAATAAATGTTTATAAACAAAGCGATCTCGTTAGAAGCGCAGGGAAAACGTGAAGTACCATGGGCCTAGTGCCAAGTTTCTTTATCATGCCAACGTCTGCGGTGACACGGGACATCCGCTTTCTGTTTAAGGTCATATCCTAAAGACCCGTGGCAATCGCTTCTAAATGCCGAGAATTTGGTGAAGGAGTAATAGATCGAACTATCAAAAGTTTACATCTTATGTTTGAGGAGGCCTGGACATCAGCAGGGCTCGAACATACAACCTCTAAGTCACGAAGCGAGCGTTCTATCACTCAGCTACCGCTACAGTTCAAGAAACGAAGATGAGTTCACATGATTTTATAATGCCGTGTATTTCAAGTAAACCTTTTATTGTATATATAGAATCGTCTCTACACGAATGGTTATCACCAATTCATCATCAATATTAGTATTGAATTGTATTTTTAAAATATACATACACGTACCATGTGTAAGGAAAGGATAACATATAAAGCTACATGTATGTCCGTCACCTTATCCTTATTATTGAAAGTACTTGCATATTAAATAGTTTTTTGATTTTGAAAGATATATTTTGTATATGCATATATACGAATTTGAATTCTGCTAATTTTTTTAAAGGAAAGAGATAATGTGATGACAGATTAAGGTTCTAAATCCTGTTTCATTGGTCCTGACCATTTTTATTTAAGTTAATGGCATAACATCTAAACCAGGTAAATAGAAATGCTGTAAAATAAAATATTGCAGTCACTAAAAGTTTCCATTAAGTAGTCTTTGCTTTTTTGTTAAAAATATTTGTTGCCTGCATATATATTTCTATTTCCTCAAATTATTTTAAGAATATTTATCCTACTGTTGTGGCCTGTTATATTATACTCCTTTGCAACATATGCATTTTATTTTACTGATTTGCTCATGTATGCATACATTAATCCAGGTGCGCACTAAATTCCTGTACAAAAAGTTTATTCTTACAATAACATTGTACATTTTCTTCTTGTATCATTTCTCACTTATCTCAGAAAGATAGATTGTATGACTTTTGGCAAGTCTCGCTAATAAATACACCATATCAACTCGTTGGATAAACGAAATATCAAAACACGCAATATAGATATCCTCTATAATTTATTACACGGTATCCTTTTCTCTCTCGCTGTAATCAGCAACTTGGGATTTTTTAATGTGTGATTGTTCGCAATCCATTGTTTTTTATTAGAAGATTCTGTGCTGATATTGAAATTGAACGCTAAGATCCAAGCGGTCAAAGAAATATTTATTCAGCGTTACGTGTCATAGAATTAATCTAAACAAGTTAAGGAAACGAACATGTTCATCAACAGGAAATAAAAAAAGAAAAAAAATCCTGAAATTTGTACTTTCAAAGTATCAATAAATAATGATGTTTTTGAGATTCAAGGATCAAAGGATTTGATCGGATTTCATAAGGTAATATAAATTTTATGATCACTGAAGCTTTTATCAATCGATTCCAGAAAGTGTATGTCTATTGTTATTTGTAACTGTATTTATTTATCATCATCTTACATAAACAGTATTCCAACAGAAGTATCCTTACATAACTATAACACAAGGTTTAAAGAATAAATAAATTCCCAGAGAGTGAGCCCGTTCTACAGGTATAAGGCTCGAGCATCTGCCATAAAATACTTCTTATGCTTCAGATTCATAGACCTGATTTTACATCGTGTGACACCTAATCTGTCCAGTCTGTGATCTCCAAAACTTACGTCACATGGTCACAATATAGATTCCCACTTCAGATTGATTAATTGATGGTATATTATTTAACGTCCCTCTCGATCATCTTTCACTCATATGGATACATGGTGAAGACCTATTAGAGGCATGCCATGTTTCTAGATTTCAACCTTGAAACAAACGAGATTTTAGAGGCGACAATGCCAAATATTTTCAGAAATATGATAATATTTTTCAAAGGTGACTTTTCATTGCATGTAATTCTCTGATTTTCCAGTACCTTACAGCCAGAATTCGGAAATATATGATAACTTCACCACGTATGATAACTTCATTAGACATTAGACTAGCTATTTGTCTGAAACTGTTACTATCAAACCTTCTCAAATTAAACATGAAGGAAAGAAGATCATTGTAAACAGATAGATGTGTTTGTCTCGGAGCTAATTACCAGATTTTAACTATCAGTTAAGTACTCGGTAATATTCAAATCAGGAAAGGTGGTCATGTTCTTCCATTTATCAAGATCCGTGCAGCGGTATAGTAACAAAAACAATCGTGATTTAAAATATCTCCGAGTGACAAAAGTAAACCCAATTTGCTAGATATAGATTTGAAACAGCGATAGTTCGAATTTTTTTTTAAATGTTTACCAATGCAAATAGATCATATTTGAGAATAAAAGATAGAAATAAATTCCTTTCGATACAAATCCCACTTGAATTAAGCTGCATGTAATTTACCTCTTTGAATGAATGAGCAACTCCTTCTAGTTGAGATAAGGAAAGATAAATTCAATACATTACAAAATTATCATCAAGAATATAAATTTCATTAAAGGTAATGTCGTATCTATAATTAAAGAGGTATATCAATGAAAGGTAAAGATAACGACCAGTGATCAATCTCATAACTCCTACAAGCAATACAAAATAGATAGTTGGGCAAACACGGACCTCTGGACACACCAGAGGTGGGATCAGGTGCCCAGGAGGAGTAAGCATCCCCTGTTGACCGGTCACACCCGCCGGGAGCCCCATATCCTGATCAGGTAAACGGAGTTATCCGCAGTCAAAATCAGTGTGCCAAGAACGGCTTAACAATCCGTATGAAACACGTCAGACAGCATTTGACCCAATGCGAGGTTGTATTGACGAACTAGATCGTTATAACGACCATAGAATTTGCGAAATGCTGACTTCAATCGAGACTGTACCATCAACTTGTTTGTCAGTAGCTTACCTCGATTTAAAAACTGACTATACCCAGAACAAGCTCTTGTATATCGAATCAGTTGAGATACATAAACACCATATGCAGGTGATAATGGAATATTGCTACATAAATGTGGGAAGTTGACGATGGAGAAGCTGAAATCATCCCGTTTGTCATACAGTTGAGTTGTCAGTTTGCCGTTAATGTCTACTTTCAATAAAATATCTAAGTATGAAGCAGAAGTGGACGACTCTGTGGTGTCCTTTATTTCAAGCTCAAAGGGATATATCAAATCGACATATGAATGAAAGCTATCATTGTTAATAGACAAAACGTCATCGATATATCTAAAAGTCGAATTGAAGGTCACAGCGAGAGATTTTTTCTTCTCACGTAGAAGTTTTTGAATAAATTCTGCTTCATATGAATATAAAAACAGGTCACCTAACAAAGGAGCAAAATTCGTGCCCATGGGAATTCCTACAGACTGTTGGAAGACCTGATCACCAAAGACCACGAAGATATTGTCAATGAGGAACTCTAGCATATTTTTTATTTCAACTTCAGAGTACTTGTACGTGGAATTAGAGTGGTGTTCAACAAAGTAAGTTTTTGAATGACTGATCACTAGATATGAATATTTCCGTTTTCCATTTTTGTTGAAGAAGCAACTGTCTATGATGTCAAAAAGTCTAGTCTTTAATTTATCGTGAGGAATGGTCGTGTATAGTGTTGAAAAGTCATAGGTTTTAATGCTATTGATTTGGGGAAAATTCTGTGATTTCAAGTTTACTAAAAGTTCTTTAGAATTTTTTAGAATCCACATTTCATTAACACCACTTCTGGCATATGTAGTCTCACAGTAAGTTTGAAGTTTCTCCTTCACAGCTGTTAACATTTTCGTGAGGAGCAAAGATAGGGGCTTGGTAGAGCACTTACTGGATCCAGCAATGTATCTTTGTTTGTTAGGATTTTTATGTAGTTTAGGAATCCAGTATAGGTACGGTAACTCATATTCATTCGACCCATTGACTGGAGTATTAAATGTGTCTAAAACTGAAGCATGGTTTTGAAGAATTTCGTCTTTTGAAAGGGCAGTTGGAGTATAAGTATGATTACCAAAAGTGGAATTAATGCCAAGTTCGTTTAAAATACAGTTGTAATAATGAGCCTTACAAACAAAGACAATGTTGTTACTAGCTTTGTCAGCTGGAACCAAAACATATTCCTCATGTAACCTATCTAACTCATTTATCACTTCTGGTTTACTAAACACAGAAGGATAGATGGTACGTACTTTTGTTTTCGTGTATCTAATGCGGGATTTTAATATCCCTCATATGCTTTTAACCCATTCTGACAATGTATCAAGTTCTTCCTTTTCATATTTAGCCCATCGTCTGGCATAATCTTCGACAGAACTCATAATAGAGATGAAGTTCTGTCGCCAATTAAAAGACCGAGGTTCTATTAACGAGGTTCTATTGCAACGTATGGACAACATGTTTCTTGTCACTGGATCTGCATTGAAATGGATTAAATCCTATCTTAGTGATAGATATCAACGTGTTGCCGTGGGTTTATCGTTGTCCGATGCTTGTTCCCTTGAATATGGTGTACCACATGGCTCAGTCCTGGGTCGGAGACTCTACTGTCTTTTTTCAAAACCCTTAGCGGAAGTATGCAGACGTCATGATATGAAGTATCATATTTACGCCGATGACACCCAGATCTATATCATCGTTGAACCTGGTGACAATTGGACCGGTATGTCTCAAAGATTCTCAAGTTGTCTATATGTCAGTATATGTGAATATTCGCAGAATTGGCTGTATCCGTCCATTTATCAATGATGAAGCATGTGAACTCTAGTAATCTCGTTAGTTACATCCAGATTAGATTACGGAAATACATTGCTTTATGGTGTTCATTCTCAACACACCAGCAAACTTCAGAGAGCACAAAACACAGCTGCAAGATTGATAACACGCTAAAAAAATCCGACCATACTACTCCTGTTCTAATATATCTTCACTGGCTTCCAGTTGAATACATAATTTAATATAAGATCCTTCTTCATATTTTCATATCTCTCAACAACCTATCTCCAGTTTACATAAAGGATATCTTTACATTTTACAATCCCACACGATCACTAAGATCCGAATCTCTGCATTTTCTCCAGGTACCTCGGACACGTACGAAAACATATAAGGATT
This sequence comes from Ostrea edulis, assembly GCF_947568905.1. Classification (NCBI taxonomy): domain Eukaryota; kingdom Metazoa; phylum Mollusca; class Bivalvia; order Ostreida; family Ostreidae; genus Ostrea; species Ostrea edulis. The sequence continues at coordinate 78,003,500 of NC_079165.1, read as the reverse complement.
GACGTTTGGATAAGATAATGTCTATCTTTTCACATTTTCGTCTTCGCCAGACCTACTGCGCCATTTAATAATACTTAATACAACTTATCTCTGGGTAAAGGGAATCACATTTGTTCAAATGATGGACCATATCCCCTTTAAGGAGAAGAAAATCCAAAATAGATGTGCCATTTAAAAACCATCTCTGTGCCAGAAAAATTGTAATTTACATAAAAGCTTCTTTGCATAGTGTAGCTTCAAGTTTGTTCAAACCATGGTCCCAGGGGCGAGGTGGGGCCACCATATGGGATAAAAGTTTTACACGGGAAACATAGGGAAATATTTTTTTAGATATTAGTCTCAAGAACAGAATCTCACCATTAGTCTGACGTGTTTCATTCCAATTCTTAGGCCGTTCTCTTTACACATTGTTTCTTTTTACTGCGGATTGTTCCGTTAATCTGATCAGGATATAGGGCTTAAGACGGGAGCTACCGATCAACAGTGGATTCTCACTCCTCCTGGGCACTTGATCCCACATCTAGTATGCCCAGGGGTCGTGTTTGTCCAACTCTCAATTTTGTATTGTTGTACACTACTTGCATTCAATTGACACCTGTGACATAGATTGTTCTAGAGCTCAATGTTTACTTCTTGCTGTGTACTGTTTGCACGCAATTGACACCTGTGACCTAGATTGTTCTAGAGCTCGATTTTTACTTCTTTAGTAGAAAGATGATGTAATGGCTGCATGATTGTCCTGTAAGATTTTACTAGAAAATTAATTTTTATGATAAATAGTGAATTTTCATGATAAAAAAAATAGTAGATTATGGTGTGCTATCAAAACGGTTTGTTTTGACCCATAACAGTATTCTTTATTGGAGTTTTGAGACTGATCACTATTCGTTAACTTCACCTTTTCGTATCAATATAAAAGCATATTAAGTTACATTCAAATTCAAGTTTGCTAGATTTAGGGGATCCGTGGGGATAATTTGGGGTATTCATTATCATTAGGAATCCAAACAATTGTTCAAATGTAGAATTAAACTTTCACGCTAACTGTCTAAGTTATTTGAAGGAAGGAATTTCAAAATATGACGTTTTGCGATAGGAATACAATTTTGCGGGGGAAAATAACATCAAGTTTAATGGTTGCAATTCTATTCAAATTAAAAACATATATACTCGTTCAAATGTTTTTCTCGTTTGGAATATGATATATAATTTTGTTCCTAATTACGGATTTTGCCTCGTTTGAAAAATGGTCTATAATTTTGTTCATAATCATGGATTTAGAAGAACTACACCTCATTCCAACAAATTCAACACTTTCAACTTTTGGGCTGTGGTTATGTATAAAATCTAACTTATTTGATATATACTTTTCAGAAGAAGACATGATGAAATACATGATTGTTTTCTGTGGTTTGCAGGGATTCGGATTTGGTTGCAGTAAGTAATATCATAATGATATCACTGCAATGGAAATGGATAAATAAAGAAAAGAAAACTTTACATACAGAACTTGTAGTGAAGGGAATATAAAGAAAATTGCATATCATAATATAATCACGACATCTGTTTTGTTTAGATCTGTTATTAAAAAAATAATGCATGCCGTTGTTGAGGGTAACATTGAAAATTGTCACCTATAAAATGCTGTTGTCAATTTTTCTCGACACCATAAAATATTTGAAAACATAAATTCACAAAAATGTGAGATGTATTGATGTATAATTTATGTTTTAACAGATTTAGCTCTAAAACTTCATAGTTATTTCGGATTTCAAACATTTCGGTTGAGCATCACTGAAGAGACATTATTTGTCGAAATGCGCATCTGGTGCATCAAAATTGGTACCGTATAAGTTTTACATAGTACAGGATATGGAAATGTTGCCTTCACAGGCATGGTGTCCAAAGACATAACAGCTAGTAGCTTCTATGGCTGCAGTAAAGTATGATCACGTGGTGACAAATTTGGGAGGAGCCTATCAACCAAACACCGGCGTTTTCACCGCGCCCTATAACGGTACCTATACCATCTCCTGTAGCTTACTGAGTCATCCAGCTAACTACGTTCATCTAGACATCATGAAAAACAAAGCTGTATTGTCTACGTTGTTTGCTGCAGCCAAAACTGACCCCCACTCCAGCCACACCTTGCAGCTGGTACTTATGGAAGGTGACAAGATATGGGTTAGGAACGGTAACAAAAAACCAAGAATGCTTCATGACCGTAAAGTGTATAATATGTTTTCTGGTGTTCTAATCCAAGAGTGTTTTGACGATCAATAAAACAAAACTATGATAGAAAAAGCATTTTGAATTTGTCCATTTTTTGTTGTTTATTGATACATCTAATTATGCATTGGAGTACATGTACTTAGTTCGATGTGATCTTTCTAAAATTGTTACTACAATCCAACATATTGATAGGGAACATAAGATGACAAATAAGTTACAGGAGTTTCAAATAAAGTTTCCGTGTTTGTCCAACTCTTACTTTGAATTCGTTGTAGGATTTAGGAGATTGCTGTTGTTAGTTTTCACCTTATAACCCTTTACATTGGCAGTTGTCCTGTAATTACTTATTTATGGTGCTACATTTACCCAAATATCTGCCACCATGCAAGTCTCATTTTGACGAAGGAACGTAAGGTTTTTGGTACAATGTATTTATCATTGTAAAAATCATTAAAGCTTTAAAAGAGCTCCAATTCCTTTTCCTGCAAATGCCCTAGTCATTCGAAATGAAATTAGACATATTTCTGATTTTCTCAAAACACTTGAACAGAACTTTTGAACTTTTCCCTTGTTGGTGATTAACAGAAATGCCATAAAGTTATATTGAGCATAGTTTCTGAATATGTAACTTTTACTCTAGTTTTCGGTGCCAATTCAGTGCGTAACTTCTAAATAGCAACAAATGTACTATTAACAGTGACGGATTTAGAGAGGGTAAAAGAAGATGCAAACTTCAACCCCCTCCCAAACAGAGGCAAATATTGCCACTGTCACGTAGTCTCTGGACAAAATTAAAGGAGAAAAAATACATTTGTATTTTAGATAAATATAGAATCTCTCATGGTTTGTGGTTTGATATGATTTATATTAAACGAGAAAACGCATGAGTTGGATATAAATCATATAAAACACAAACCATGGGAGATTCTTTTAATCACATGTCCGTAACCGCAAATGAACCTCGTATGTGGATCGATGACATTAGAGTCGGTTGCCATGTGTACACAATTGTAACTATGACGTCACAGTCGTACGTCACAATATGAAATGTGATCTTTCAAATGCATCTAAGATATGACACAAATCTAAGGTATTCTACTACTATCAATTTCCACTTATATCTTTATGTATTACATTGAATAAGACGTTAATCAGACTTAAATCTGGTCAAAACAATATATTGATCTGTCCAAAGTCCTTCATACGGAATCAGATACACATGACATTCACAAAGTAGAAGGTCAACTGGTTATCTAACCCCAAACTAAGCCAAATAAAATTACTACTAATCAAAGTTGGGTAGATGCATTTTTGATATTTTCAGGCATTTATCTCGCTAGGCACCCGTCAGACATTCAGTGAATATTAAAATACATACACACGGTACAACTAGGCTGCAGTAGGAATACTAATGGGAACTGGCTGGAATATGACAGACAGTTCCGCCTTAAAATGTCAAGAAACTCTTCCCTATCATTCGGATCCATCGACGCAAAAGTATTGCTTTTATACATGCAGGCTCAATCCTATCCCACTGATAATCAGTCTAAATCATCATCATTCAAGTGTATTGACTACAACCTGAAAGGTTCATGTTCCAAACCTCAGTATTCTTTCCAACATACGTGCACGCACTGTAACAAGTCCCATCCGCCTATACACTGCTGATCTTGCCAACCATCTTAATTTCCTAGGTCAAACCCATCCCATACAAACTCGGGACAGCAAAGTAATACTAAAAGCCTTAACTTTAGATCGAATTCCAGTCATTTCAATACAGGTCAGCAAAGTTATACCCAACAACCTAACGCTAATTTTTCACCCTATCGCCCAAAGCAGTACCAATCAACTCCGTTCAAACCTTTCGGTCAAAGTATAACTTTTATTTAATTTGGCCTCCACCAGTCAGTCAGATCATTAACTACATCACATACCTCCGAGCAAGTCATCTTCATACTCAACAGTAAGATGCTATTTAAGCACTATTAGCTACAAAATTTAGTTAGAGGGGGGTATTGACAACACTAAAACCTTCATAGTTAAGAAAATGCTGGAAGGTTTCCTTAGGCTAAATCCAGCAAAAGACCTACGATCCCCAATTTCCTTGCCAATGTTGAATTGGATCTCTATTTTACCCAGTGTGCTCTAACTCGTACGAAGCTACAATGTTCTCAATTGCCTTTCAATTAGCATTTTTTGCATTATTGCGCATTAGTGAATTTACTTATACCAGTAACTTTAAGCCCACGTTATTCTTCCAAGATGTCACCATTGATGATGTGCTAATTAGTTTGCTTATCAATGGCTCAGAAACCGACCAATTTCATAGGGGTGCCACGATACAGATTACACTCAATTCTCAAACGAACATCCACAATTTTTGTCAATTGGGCCTCAAATTCAAGGCCCCCTTTTCTGCCACCTGAATCCTAAGCCTCTCACTAAATATCAATTCACATCACTGCTACACAAGGCTCCAAAATTCATTGGCCTAGACACATTTGTAATTAAATCACACTCATTCAGAATAGGTGGGGCTACTCACTTGTACTTGCAAGGCGTTTCGGACGAGGACATCAATTCTAAAGCAAGAGGGAAATCACGTGTATTCCATTCTTATATTAGATTTTAATGGTAACGCTTACGACCGCAACATTATCATATTCTGAGTACTAAGTTTGGAGGTCATACTACTCTTTGGATTATCGGATCCTCAATAATTTATTACGCTGCCCTTTACGCAGACAAGCAATTTGGAAACACTCACGTAGATCTCCAATAGAATATATTTTGGTCTGGTAAGAGTGGAACGGTTTGGGACCATGTCTAACCCAGTCAATCATCTCGTTGGACAAATGGGTCATCTAGATTTGGTAATGATACATTGTGGGGGTAACAGTATAGGCACTAAGCCATTGCGTAGGCTCCAAACATATATGAAATTGAATATAAACTTCCAAGCCCTTCTACCAAACAATCCCTTGTATGGTCACAAATACTCCCAGGAAACTATTATAGACACATACTATCAAACATTGCAGACGAGAAAGCCCGGATAAGAATTAACAAGTCTATAGCCCCATTCATAGTACACTGTACAACGTAAGGGTGCATACATTAAATACCCAGACCTCCAGCAATGTACCCCAATTTTATTTCATGATGGAACATATCTGTCCAATACTGCTCAGGTTATATTTAAGGATTATCTCCCTCATGCATAGATCTTATCCTTGGACGAATTTGGCTCCACTTGTTTTGCACGCTGTTTTTGGCTATATTTAGATCTAAAACTTCATAGTTATTTCGGATTTCAAACATTTCGGTTGAGCATCACTGAAGAGACATTATTTGTCGAAATGCGCATCTGGTGCATCAAAATTGGTACCGTATAAGTTTTACATTTGTAAACACCATACGTGAGTGATTGCTCAATATTGTACATAGCAACGCCAAAGTTTACCTCCAGCTAGATGCGCAGTCTCCTTGTCATGGCATTGGTGCAAAATTTTGCCCGCTTTTGGCGGATGTCTTCATGTATGCATATTCTTGATCATACATGAAGAAATATGACCGAATTTTGCTTAAGCTTTCCCGGATTCTGTTTTCTTCCAGGTCCATGGCCAATAACTGGGCTTATTTTGATTGACACATTGATTGAATATATTGACTGATTGAAAACATTGATACACTGGTTGATTGTTATATTGAGTGATTGAAACATTCATTGATTGAAAACATTCATTCATATGTTGATTGTTGTTTGATTGATTGAATATTGATTGATTGAAATATTGATTGATTTGAAGTGTTGTTGGATTGAAATATTGATTGATTGATCACTTTATTGATCATTGATCTTACGTCATAATTACCAAAGTCAATGTAGATAATGCATTGTAGTATCATGACTTATTATATAATACAATAAGATAGTGAACTGGAATAGTGATTGTGAAATGAATTTAACTTGTATTACTTAAGTAAAGCCATGACAAAGACTGCCAGCACTGTATTGTTGATCTATGCTATTGAAATAATGATACCAAACCTTAATGTGTAGTGAAAATCTAATTAACACAGCAGACATAGCTTGTAACAACATTGTCTTTGTAAGGTTCATTATCACAACTGCATTCTAAACGAACTTGGCATTACTTCCACTTTTGGTAATCGTACCTATACTCCAACTGCTCCTTCAAAAGACGAAATTTTTCAAAACCATGCTTCAGTTTTAGACACATTTAATATCCCAGTTAATGGGTCGAATGAATATGAGTTACCGTACCTATACCGATATTCCTAAACATCATAAAACCCTTACAAACAAATATACATTGCTGGATCCAGTAAATGTTCTAATAAGCCCCTATCTTTGCTCCTCACGAAAAATTTTTTTTTTAGTTTTAACAACATTTATTCAGGTTTAATGTTGTATAGTCAGGCTTTTACACAACCCTTACAACCCAACCTGACCAGGGGGTACAGGTTTTAAGAATACCAACTCTTTCACTCACACATTCCCACGGACAGACATTCATACTAAACGAAGGCTAGAAGTAAAGAAAGTAGAAAAAATTGACAATGTACTCTGGCTGAGTTCATAAATATCATACTATAGCATACTAAAATAATTAACAATCAGATATATGATGTAATACCAAAGTTGCTATTAAAAAAATACTACTTTAAACACACTATTGAATATACATTTACCGCACTTCTTACGAAGAATTTTTTTTATAACAAATGTATATAATACTAAAAAAGAGGCATTTTAGGATGTTTTTGTTTTAACATAGTTTACGTTGTACTTGGGCTACTGTAATGTTTCAAATAATTTCCATTTCTTTTCAAACTGATCTGTACAATTATATTTACTTGCAATTTGTTTTTCCACTCTGTATACATTTGTCCAAGTGGCTTTAAATTTACTCTATGACAAATAATCTCCTGTACATTTTGTTAAATATGTATAATGTTTCAAATAGTAATTTACAAAGTTTACCAATTTGATTTTCGAACATCCAAGGATATAAGTTTTCTTATCAGTTATAGTATTGAATGAAAAAGTTTCAGTAAACCAACATTGCACATTTCTTTTAAAAATACTGACTTTTTCACAATCATATATAATGTGTTCCAATGATTCTCTCTCCTCTAAACAAAAAGTACATAAATCGTTGTCTGATTAATATTTCCCAATCATTTTCAAAAAAGTGTTTGGAGTTAAAAGTCTATGATTTGCTCGATATTGTAGCCATTGTAATTACTATGTTTTGTGTTCATAAAAACATCCTTATGAATTACTCTCCATTCTTCACTAGATATTTCAAATTGTTTATCCCTTCTTCTTTTTTTGTCCAGTTGGTTTTCCTTTGCTAGAATTCAATATTTTGTAATTTTTTCTATTGTTGGTTTTATTATCTACTAAAGGTAAAATGTGTAAGGGAATAGTTGGTTCTTGTTCTTTAATTAGATGATCAATATTAAAATCTTTCATCATTTTCTTCACTGCTTGTGTTACTCCAAAAAATCAGTTTTAATATCAAATATTGTTTTGAATTGAGCATAAGTCATTATATTCCCCTCCTCATCCAGTAACGAATTTATTAATAAATATTGTTTTTACACCATTCCTTCAAAGACATTAATTTTTTATTATGCTTTAAGATTTTCATTGTACCAGAAAACAGTTTTACCCATTTATTCTAGTGTCAATTTATTTTCAAAACAATTCTCCGTTTTTTTTCCAAGAATTAAAAATGCCAAAATTTGTTTTTTGATTTTTCAATATTCTTTAATGCCTATGTTAGGACATATCTAATGACCTGACTAATATTGATATCTTCGCCTATGACAAATTGCCATTTTGCTGAACCCTGTAGCAATTTCTTAACCGAAGATATTTTCATACTTGTAATCAAATTTTCTATATTTATCATGTTTAAACCACCCTTTTCATATTCCTGGGTAACTATAGACTTTTTTACTTTATGAACAGGACTTTTTCCACAGGAATTTAAAAAATAGACAATTTAACTGGTCAATAGTATCTTTTGATGGATTCGGTAGGGAAGTAAACAAATGTACAATTTTTGAGATTGCTAGAGATTTTATAACAGTTATGCGACCAATTGGAGTCTGGTTTCTTCTTTTCCATTGTTTTAATAAATTCTTAATAGAAGCAATTTTTTGTCATAATTTATCTTCACCATTTGACTTAAATTAGTATCAAACTCAATTCCTAATACTTTAAATTTTGTTTCATTCCATGATAATTCTGTATCATCCACTAATTTTCCTATTGCATTCCTTTTTACTTCCAATCCATATTACTTGGCTTTTAGTAAGTATACAGACAAAGAAACATTACTGGACCCATTAAGTGTTCTACCAAGCCTCTATCATTGCTCCTCACGAAAATGTTAACAGCTGTTAAGGAGAAACTTCAAACTTACTGTGCGACTACATATGCCAGTAGTGGTGTTAATTAAATGTGGATTCTAAAACATTCTAAAGAACTTTTAGCAAAATTGAAATCGCAAAACTTTTTCCAAATCAAAACTTATGACTTTTCAACACTTTACATGACCATTCCTCACGATAAATTAAAGACATTTTTGATATCATAGACAGTTGCTTCTTCAACAAAAATGGAAAAAGGAAATACTCATATCTAGTGATCAGTCATCCAAAAACTTACTTTGTTAAACACCACTCTGATTCCACGCACAAGTATACTCTGAAGTTGAAATTAAAAAAAATATGCTAGAATTCCTCATTGACAATATCTTCGTGGTATTTAGTGATCAAGTCTTCCAACAGTGTGTTGGAATTCCCATGGGCACGAATTGTGCTCCTTTGTTGGCTGACCTTTTTCTACATGTATATTCATATGAAGCAGAATTTATTCAAAAACTTCTACGTCAGACGAAAAAATCTTTTGCTGTGGCCTTCAATTCGACATTTAGATATATCGACGACGTTTTGTCTATTAACAAAAATAACTTCTGTATGTCGATTCGATATATCCCTGTGAGCTCGAAATAAAAAACACCACAGAGTCGTCCACTTATGCTTCATACTTAGATATTTTATTGAAAGTAGACATTAACGGCACACTGACAACTCAACTGTATGACAAACGGAATGATTTAAGGAATGAATATATTATCCTTTCGGTGGATGGAGGGATCCACGAACAAAAAAGACGGGAAACTGCATCATTGCGCGTAGCGCATGATGCAAAGTTTTCCGTCTTTTTTTTTTTTTTTCGTGGAATCCCTCCATCCACCGAAAAGATAATATATTCATTCCTTATCATTTAGATATATAGAGCATTGAGTTTGAATGATAAAACATAATATGATTTGAGTTCAATTAAAGAGCTATTCTTGAACTACATTATATGACGCTTCGAATTTGGTGTAGTGATTAATTATGAAAACACCAACTGAAAATCGGAAAAGGCGGCTTCCACGAACTGTTTACTTTTGACTCATAAACGGGTTCCCTGTGAACTGAAAGGTGCAGCTTTGAAAGGATGAATTAGAGATGAATCCTGTGGATAGAAAACTGCTGGAACTTTGTTGAGTGGAACTGGCATTCACCTCAATGTTCAATGTCGGTACGAATGGTAAGCGTGGGACATGTGCATGATGTGTCATGCGATCAGAGACCAGGCAAGTAAGGTTCTCTTGAGGGTTTCTACGGTTTCCAGGGGGACGAGTGAGTGTTGTAGAGGGTCTTGCAAGTTTTACTAGTGAATTACTAAGGCATTGCTTTTGATGGTCACTGCAATCACTGTTATAACTGCGTACGGATGCCTCGTTCCGGTGCCCACTCATGAACATAATATGTCGGAGTTCAAAACCATCGTCGTTAAGGGTTTGAATTGCAGTCGCTCTGAGAGAGTGTGCGGTGTCATTTTGAGAGCATCCAGAATTTCTAAATATGTCAGACATTAATTTCGAAAACTGGTACGCTTTGACAGGCTTTGCTGTGAACCACACTTTCTCTGATTGTGGAAACGCCATTGCAGCTTTCGAAAAGTGATTGAATAATGATGTGGCATTCGGGTCTGTGACATGAAGAAGTTGTCGTAGGGTGCGAACTGAACAATTGTCATCCCCGGTTGAGTATATTCGCTTATTCTGTGGATCATCAGATGTGTCGAGACCATCCTGCCAATTTCTTTTGTTTGGTTTCATGGGAGTCATATTTATTTTATTTTGTATAATTGTTTATTTATCATTTATTTTTAATACATTAATGTTTTTGTTGAATGAATTTATTTTGATCGATGGAGTTTTTTTCTTCAGGATTCCCAATCTATAAATAGAACATTCAGGGGAATCCCCAACATTCCAATAGAAAGTAGTTCCGGCCATTTATTATTTTATTTTTCGGGGTATACGATATTCATTTGATAATTCAACCAATGAAAATGCTTGTAAACATGTAAAATTAAATGATTTCAGCTTCTCCATCGTCAACTTCCAATATTTATGTAGCAATGTTCCATTATCACCTGCATATGGTGTTTATATCTCTCAACCGATTCGATACGCAAGAGCTTGTTCTGCGTATAGTCAGTTTTTGAATCGAGACAAGCTACTGACAAACAAGTTGATGGTACAGGGGTTTCAACAGTCTCGATTGAAGTCAGCATGTCGCAAATTCTATCGTCGTTATAACGATCTAGTTCGTCAATAAAACCTATCATTGGGTCAAATGCTGTCTGAATTGTTTCATACCAATTGTTAGACCGTTCTTGGCACACCCGATTTTGACTACCAGGGCCGTAACTGCCGATGAGGCAGACGAGGCAACTGCCTCGTCTGATTTTTTGGCAAAAAAGAAAATAAAATTATATAAATGTTATATTATAGGATATATGTTTAAAATGAAGACAAGCACCTTTGTCTTTGACACCATATTACGATTCTTTACATAGTACAAATGAAACACAAACATGATAAATTGGGATTTAAAAAGTGTCATTTTCAGTCGTAAAGTCAATCGGCGGCCCCCAATCCCCTGCCTCCCCTGATTTAGAACCCTACTTACGGCCCTGACTACGGATAACTCCGTTTACCTGATCAGGATATAGGGCTCACGGCGGGTGTGACCGGTCGACAGGGGATGCTTACTCCTCCTAGGCTCCTGATATCACCTCTGGTGTGTCCAGTGGTCCGTGTTTGCCCAACAATCTATTTTGTATTGATTTTAGGAGCTATGAGATTGATCACTGTTCGTTATCTTCACCTTTCACCTTTCATAAAGCAATATACAAATGAACAAATAAAACAGAGTGATGTAAAGTTTATATTTACATCTCGAATTGTTTTTCTTTTAAATACATGGGCAACCAGGGTAAAAGAGGGAGGGAGGTGGGAGAAAGAGAGAAGGGAGGAAAGAGAGAAGGGAGGGAAGAAGAGATGGACCTCCTGTCCTTAACCTTATGTCTGTTTGACCATTCCAGAGACAGTGAATAATAACAAAGAATGATATTCAACTGAATTTAATCCAATACAGTTTTAAGTTAATCATGTTTGGTAATTACTACAAATCTGATTTTGTGAAATATTAAAACAACCACCATTTCTAAGGAGATACAGTTAAACAACAACAAAATCAAGACAAGATTCTCCAGGTCATTGCTTCTGATACATTGTATTCCCTCAGTAAAATTTATTTTAAAAATCATTAATGTCAGTAAGAATGAAACATTGTCCTGTTGCTAGGAATAGTCATCATCATTGCTGTCAGGTTGCTGGGGCAGCTGAAGTTGCTGTTGTTGCAGGGCTTGTTGAGTCTGCAGCCATTGCTGTTGTTCCAGAAGAGCCTGCTCCTGCTTCGCCTGTAACCATAGTAACAGAAGTCACACACTCATATCAATTCTGCAGCACTAATATCAAGAGATTGATCACTGTTCGTTATCTTCACATTGTGATTACTGCATTAAATTTTTCTCAAACTTGTGCTCCCTATTTAGAGCATTTGTGAAAATACACAGAGAGAGAGAGAGAGAGAGAGAGAGAGAGAGAGAGAAAACTAGAATGCTTTATGCCAGCATACTTCTGGAGGCGTGTTAGCACTTCCTGAAACTGGCACCAAGTGCTGCTGTCCATACCTTCATGTATTTAAAAAAATATTGACATTTGCTTTCATTTCTATAAGGATTTTCAGCAGTTAGAATGGCTGAACTAAATGAAGATTCATAAGCATATTGTTCACATTCATGAGGAAATAAATAGCTATTTAATAGGTAAAGATATCGAAGGCAAAAACATTGGAAAAATGAAATACTTATAGAATGAATGGGAGCTTGCGAACACCTTTAGCAATGATGCGCATGTTGTGGAATTAGTTATACAATCTAAGAATAATTGTATCATCACGACAGACATTACAGATTGGATGTGTATTAGCAATGACTAGAGATATCTATCCTCTGGTGACTTCCCTTGCTGGAATAATGTATCAACATCATCTACTAGTTTTGTGTATATTTTGCCCTTTACATCACCAATGTCAACTTGTCATGTTACTATAAAAGTGGTTATTTACACTAGGGGTTAAATACGCATTTTTTCATGTCCAACATTACACAAGGGGGCAAAGCACGCGGTAACTGAATATAATATTACTATATCAAATATTTATAACTTCAATGTTCTATGTACATGCTTACAATATTTTTTAACACTCTATATATGCTTCCATCATTCTATGTACTACGCTTTTAACACTCTATACATGCTTTCATCATTTTACGTACTACGCTTTTAACACTCTATACACGCTTCCATCATTCTATGTACTACGCTTTTAACACTCTATATACGCTTTCATCATTCTATGTACTACACTTTTAACATTCTATATACGCTTCCATCATTCTATGTACTACGCTTTTAACACTCTATATATCCGCTTCCATTATTCTACGTACTACGCTTTTAACATTCTATATACGCTTCCATCATTCTATGTAATACGCTTTTAACAATCTATATATGCTTCCATCATTCTATGTACTGCACTTTTAACATTCTATATACGCTTCCATCATTCTATGTACTACGCTTTTAACATTCTATATACGCTTCCATCATTCTATGTACTACGCTTTTAACACTCTATATATCTGCTTCCATTATTCTACGTACTACGCTTTTAACACTCTATATACGCTTCCATCATTCTATGTACTACGCTTTTAACACTCTATATACGCTTTCATCATTCTACATACTATGCTTTTAACACTCTATATATGCTTTCATCATTCTATGTACTACGCTTTTAACATTCTATATACGCTTCCATCATTAATATTATATATATGCTTTCATCATTTTATGTACAACACTTTTAACATTCAACATTTCCAACAGAAAGGTTACAAACAAATTTACATTAACAGGGATTTGACAGGGGTCAAAGGTTGCAGATAGAGAACATAAAAAACCGACACTATATAAGTTGGTCTAAGGACATTGCAAGCAGTGAACATCAAAGTTATTGGACTGTCGGACAAAACCGACAAATTTGTAATTGGTCCGATTCACTCTCGTAGGTCGGACCAACTGTCCAGTGATGACTTTGACTATTAGGCTGAATCTTCATCTCTCGCAATCTTTAAAATGATGAATGAAATGTTTAAATGAATCAAACATTTACTCAATATTAAGAGCATGACAAGGCGAAAATGAAACAACTGGTCAGTCAAGTTGGCTGTATTGGAGACTCTGAATTGGTGGACGATAATAATATCAATGTGGATAATGAATTTGAAACAGTTATATGTGGATAAAAAGATGATAATGAACTTGAAATACTGTTATATATGGATAAAAAATGATGAATTTATTGAAGGAACTTCTGAAGATGAGCATTGAAAACGATTATTTCTCTCGAGAAGAATAAAATTGTAAAACTCCTTTGTTCCATTCTTATTTTCCTGTAATTTTATTTCAGTCAGATAATTTTTTTATTCGGTCTATGACAGTTGCAGGTACATGCATGTGGGACCGAATGTCCTATGTAGGTCAAAAATCTTTGGCATTCATTATGCAAGGAGATCTATTTTTTCATTATGCATTTTAAAGTTCCCTCTTGCATGTCTTGAATCTAAAACATAATATAAAAATAGATAAGAAATTAAGAATGCACCTTGGCAAACAATTCTTGTTGTTGTCTGAGAAGCTCCTCCTCGGGAATTCCCAGATTTTCCAGTCGTGAACTTCCTCTCCTTTTCTTGGCAGCGACTGCCTTGGTTTCCTCCAGCACTGCCTCTGCATCTTCTTTGTAATTCCCAAAACCAAGGTGATCAAGCGCTGAGAATTGTAACAACATATTTTGTTAAATAGATTTTTAACAAGAGGCCCACCGGCCTTATTGGTCATCTGTGTACTAGTTAAAAGTATAACTAGTCCAAAGGACTATGAAATCTAGAAAAAAAATTCCTGTTCTAAATATCTAAGCTAAATTCTAATATTCAGCAACAGTATAAAACAAGATGACCTCAAAAGTGCATACACCGATGAAAGGCTTTACCTAATACACATGTATATAAATAAAACGATATGACTAATTTGAACCCATCCTAGAGTCAAAACCCTGGGGTTGAGAAATTCACCACATTTTTGTACATGTACATCCTTTTCTGATATTCCTAAATGTGCATTTAGATTTTACACAGTATCAGCAAACTTAAAGAAATCTTTCAAATCCTGAAACCTAACCCTTACCCCCTAGGATCATGAAATTTACAATTTTGGTAAAGGTCTACCTACTCCTAACTATGGATATCCATTTAGTTTCAATTAAGTATAAATGGCATTAAAGGGAAAGGAAATCCTAACCACATTGTTACTTTTATGAATAAAGTACATGTATTACTTCTTGATATCATAAATGACAGCCTTTAACAACAACAAGAGGCTCATGGGCCTAGAATCGGTCTTCTGATACATTGTAGAACAGGCAAAAATTCTCACTAACCAAGATTCATCAATTAACAAGGTTTTAAAGACCTATCACATGATAGTGTATGAAGGGGATATCATACAGTACACTATTAGATTAGACAATCAAAATAATTACAAAATGAAGTGCATATCTGGGTAGTACATATTTCTCTTCTACACGAATTTTTTTAAGGGACATAGAGACGGTTGGTCGACACACTGAAGACTCAAGATGCATCAACTGACAAGTCAAATAGTATTCAAATATAGCTGTCAAATTCCAAAAGAAGGCTACAGTGACCTACTTTTTGGTTGACACACTCCAAAGACTCAAGATGCATCAACTGACAAAGTTTGATAATTGAAGTCGAATAGTATCTGAAATATTCCGATATAAACGTCAAATTCCAAAAGTTGGTCACAGTGACCTACTTTTTGGTTGACACACTCTGAAGACTCAAGACCCATCAACTGACAAAGTTTGATGATTGTAAGTCAAATAGTATCTGAAATATTCAAATATAGCCGTCAAAATCCAAAAATAGGTCACAGTGACCTACTTTTTAGTCAACACACTCTGAAGACTCAACATGCATCAACTGACAAAGTTCTATAATTGTTAGTCAAATAGTATCTGAAATATTAAAATATAGCCGTCAAATTCCAAAAGTAGGTCACGGTGACCTACTTTTTGTTCAACAAACTATGAAGACTCAAGATGCATCAACTGACAAAGTTTGATGATCCTAGCTTTCATAGTGTCCAAAATATGCATTTAAAATTGAAAATGTGAAATTTGAATGTCTGCAAAATTCAAAAAGTAGGTCACTGTGATCTACTTTTTTTTATAAATATGTTTTGAGGCCTCTAGACGCATCAAGTTGCAAGGTTTAATGATTCTAAACCTCTCGGTATCTGAAATAACAACCTAGTAAAATGTATTCATAAATGATTAGCCATAAAATTCAGAAAGTAGGTCATGGTGACATACTTTTCACTAACGCACTTCAAGGTCCCATGATCCATCAACTGACAATTTTTGATGATCATAGACTCAAAAGTGTCCAAGATATGCATCAAAATCCATTTAATAATAATTACCTGCGAAATTCAAAAAGTAGGTCACCATGACCTATTTTTGAGACAACATGATATTTTAATTTTAACTTAAAAGTCCTAAGATGCATCAACTGACAAAATTTGATGATCCTAGTCCTTATACTAAGCAAAATATCAAAGTTTTAACAAAACAAAATTTAAGGTCAACTTTGAAGTGATCTTGAGACCACACCCTTTGCCACAAGATGATGCCTTGAACAATTTTTTTTTTATCTACAACCTGTCCTCATCCTTATGCATAAGTTTGGTGATAATTTGCCCAGTAGTTCTTGAGAAGATTTTTTTAGCAACCACTACTTTTGTTTGCATTTTCCTAATTATCTCCCTTTGTTAAAGGGTCACAACCCTAGTTTAAGTACAAATGAAAGCCCTTGGGCCAAGGATACCCTGTGACAAATTTGACAAAAATTGGCCAGGGGTTCTTGAGATATAGCCCTTTTCCCAAAAAGTTGATGCACACCGCACGCCACACATATGGCAATATGATTAGCTCTTTGAGCCTTCGGCTCAGAACAGCTAAAAATCCTTGCTTAACGATTAAATCAATATAATCTATCATATATTTTAAATTACCCGCCGCTAAGAGAGTGGCCATTAAAGTTTAATTTATCACGTCACATCGTCGGTTCCAGTTTATTTCATCAGCAGCACTGTAAACTTGACAAGTCACGAATAGTTAAGGTTGGAGCAGAAAAGATTTGAGCTTGTTCTATTGCAAGAGGAAATTGAGGAAAGAATACATGCAGTCTGTCGTGTCTTCTTCAAATGATCTTCATATACAACCTTACTCTTATTCCATACAAATGTCTCGAACCTCAACTTGTCATTACACAAATGATGGATCTACAGTTTATATCATAAGTCTTTTCTTATCAGATGACTTGGTTGGGTCAGGAATTTCGAGAAAAAATAACTTTTTTCACATCTCCTCTTCGCATTAATGCAATTACAGTTTGACAGGAAGTTTATTCGTAAAATCTACCACATATCATGCACATCTTAGAATCTCATCAAAACCGGAACAGACGGTGTGACGTCAAAATCATTGATTTTTGTGGTCTTGAATAAAAAAGAGTTCCATATCATGGCAAGATTTTCAATTCTTAACGTTTTCAAATTAGTACTAAAGCTTATTTAGGCTGTATATCAGCTGAATAGTATGACAATTTTTACTATATAATTAATCTTATCATTTATTACGTAAAAAATATTTGGTTTGACTTTCCCTTTAAAGCAGATATCATTTAATATATGTTTTGCAAATATACACTATATATTATAACAAGTTTGGTCCCACCCTGGAGTCAGAACTTCTACCCTGGGGATACTGAAAGTTATGATTTTGGCAGAGGCCTTCCTTCTCTATATCACTTTGTATTTTTGAAAACTGGTCAATTTTAGACAGTTTTTGCCCCATCCCTAAGGCCCCAGGGGTGCAAGAATCATGAAATTTACAATTTATGTCCCCCTCGTCCCAAAGATACTTCATCCCAAATTTGAAAAGAATTGGAATGGTAGTTATCCAGAAGTAGGTTAGGGGTTTTGGTATCAGGGTGGGGCCAAAATAGTCTGTTATTAAATGTGTAAACAATAGAAATTTTTAACATTCACACCTGATGCCGAGCATTTGACGATGGAACTGTCACTACCTGTTTTAACAACATAGGTCTGTCATGGCCGGGATTCGAACCCCAGCCTTCCGCATGCAAGGCGAACGCTCTAACCTCTAGGCCATGTTTCTCTATTATTAGTTACAAAGAGAAGTTACAAGTCTTAATTGATAGAAGACCAAAGAAAACATCAAATCATTCTTCTCTACTATGTATATTTTCAAAAGCTAAGCAAGAAAAAAGAGAGATGTGCAAATATATATATATATATATATATATATACAAGATTTCAAAAAATCATTCAAAAAATTTACACACTTGATAACCTGAAATTTAAATCCAATAAAAAGTTCTGGAATACACTTCAGTCAAACTTGCAGAAACAATTTTAATAGTTGTTTTTTCAATGACTCTCACATTAATATTCACATCAAAAGAAACCAAAACATTGTGTCATTCAAAATACAAAAACATGTGAGATAAGCATTTTTGAAGGTGAACTGGATTATGCCAGTTTTAGCAAGTTGGTCTTGAGCTTTTAAGGATAAACAGGTGAAAGTATTTGAGTGCTAGGGTACATTGCACCAGTAGGATTCGCCACTTTCCTAGTTCTGCTTTATATATGATGCAGAAGAATTTTCAAATTAGATCAGGCCAAAAAAAAATGTGTTTCTGACAACATGCCTCCCAAAAAATAGAGTAGGTAGGTAGGTGATAACTTTTTTTCACTTAACATTTCATCAAGTAATTTATCCAATAAACTGTATTTTATGCTATGATAATGAGTAAATATAGTGCAATTTTTGTGGGTTTTTAAAAGACCTAGATAGCAGAACCAATGAAAAACTTACTATAGATATAAAGAAAATTACGTCTACTGTTTTCCGAGTCGCGGTCTCTATTATGTCTTTAACTTTATTTACTTCCCTATCGTCATTCTGATTTATACATGTGAATTCAATATAGTTGATCCCCATTTTTTTCACATATGATAAAGCAATTGACCCTCCAATGTTGAATGCATGTTGTGCTTCCTAATGTTACATACATATCTTTGCAGCCACATGCTGCAAATTAACGAAGCTGCTTTGATTTTTCCATGAATATCGTCGTACAAATTTGAAACACTCCAGTGTCCTGGAAAACTATTTACAGCATTGAATTCAGCTGATTGCGGACTCTTCTTAAGTTTAATACCTATGACAACATTTGGGTTTGCCGTATCCGCCATATTGTCACACACCTGCACATGTGTAATCTTTTAAACGCTTCAATAAGACATGTTTTTTATTGTATTGTTACAAGCGTCTTTTTACTGCGCTTTGTGAAGACTGTACCAGTTAAACTAACTATGGCTGGCAATCCGGATTTGGAATAAAAAAGTAGTGGGGTCGGTGCGTAAAATTAGGGTTGGTCAGGTTATCGGAAACACACATACTTTTGTTTTGTCCTCAGCCAAAAGTACTTCCGACATGTACTTACTTCAGAGTCTTTTTTCCTAGCGTGTGGCGAGAAACAATTGAGGGGATCAAATAGTGGCGCTTTCAAAGGAGGATAACTCTTGTACCTCTGAGGAGAACTTAGAACTTTATCAAGAATCAAACCTAGACCTCTCTGTTGTGAAGCGAGTACCTTAAGCACTTAAGGCATCTTACCATGACAGCTCTTCAATGCAACTTGCTGCACAACTGTATACCTCGTAAATATCACTGCTAAGTCAAATCTCGCTATAATTACTGGGTCAGCACTTACCAGCAATTATATGCTCCGGTGAAATAGTCTTTTTGCTCTGTTTGTTGCAGATTTCATTGGCCTCTGAAGAGACTAGGTGAATGAACTCAGTACAACAGTTCAGAATAAGTTCTCTGGCATCGTTTGCTACCCGAATGTTTGGAATGAGTTCCTTTATCATCTTGTTCAAGGCAGCTCGAGGAATGCTCAACTCGTCTTCATCCTTATTCTCTGCTGCCAGTTTATCCATCACGAGACTGCTTGTTGCTTGAAACTGGTGAGTTACATCTCATTCAAGCGCCTTAAAAATGAAGAAAATTAATACAAAATGTCTGAATGAATCATATTTTCCACCCGAATTTGCTACACGAAATTTGAGAGATAACTGAGTAAATGTTCACATTCACCTGTTCACTGTATAAAAAGCTATTGTAACAAAACAGTAAGGATATATTTGTGAGAAGAAAAATACATTTACAAACAGATAGTTTAAATGTCTAAAATTATTATATATGACTTACATCTCATAAACACCACATTTCGAAACTAAGAGTTTGATGGTAGGAATACAGTTGGAATTCCGATCCCGATTTTTTTTCTTCCAAGTTTTAGTTGCGTATAGATTTTCGATTTAAGCCCAGCCCCCCACCCCCAATCTATAATTAAGCAGCTTTAGTTACTTGCCAAAAATGAAAAGTCAACGGCGATGATTGGTAATAATTTTTGTGTGCTTACACCGTCACCAAAGAAATGTCAATCCGTCATTTAACAGTATGAGCAGTGCCAGTGGCGGATTTAGAGGGGGCGCAGCCGGTGCCGGCGCCCCCCCCCCCCCTTAAAATTTTCAAATTTAAGGTAAATCGCTGTATTTTGTGGAAAATGTACTAAACGATAAAAGAAGCAATAATTTCTTCCACTCAAGGAGAAATAAATTACAAAATCCTTTGATTTCTGTAAAATCAAGAAACTTCCGGGGGCTTCGCCCCCTGGACCCTCACCAGGGCTTTGCCCTGGACCCACTGTCTCGTAAAGTGGCCCCCCCCGTAACCATAATTCCTGGATCCACCCCTGGTGAGTGCCCCGCTATACAATTTCAGAATATTTCATTCCAAGATCTGACCCATTCCAGACGCTATATATAACAACTTTAAAGAGGAATAACACATCAGAGAAATTTGATGTGAGTGAAAAGTTGAGGATATGCACAATATTATTTGAAATTGAAAACTTTCAAATTTACTTTATTTAAAACCCCTGCAGAACTCGAATCAGCAAGGCAATCAAATCTAAAAGGACTATACAAATATCGCTAGTATTTCTATTTCTATTCATATTATAAAGGGAAGTCAGCCATTATGATGATGTAACCATTTGACCTCCGTAGTGGGGACAAGTAAAGTAAAAACGTGGCACTAATACGCTTCCGTAATACACATTCTCTGTCAAAATATTTTCTTCACACGTCGAAAGACAATATTGAATAGATTTAGTCTGTAGATGTCCTTATAAGTACCTAAGATAGTAGATTTTTATATAACGTGTGTGTATTTTCCGCTAGACAACGTGGGGACATCCTCCCTAAACACGTTTTGTCGGCGAGCGAACGCGGGAGTTCTGACTGTTATTTCTGTGTTTTTAATATGCGTATTTCACGCATTAATATAATCTGTCAGATTTGTAAAAATTCATACCTAAAATTCCTTTCTCACTACAAAAGGGTTATACCATGAAAACTACTTAATGGTTTTAATTCTAGGAAAACTACTACCGGCCGGGGTACTGAAAGATGCATGTGAACATTAGTCAGTGATATGAAAGTGCAACTCCAGGCATTCCTATTCATAGAATAACATACACACACCACTCTACAGATTCTTTATTTTAGGGCTCTTAAATTCGATCAGTGTTATTGGCTTACACATAGAAAAGAGGAAGTAGCTACCATTACAGCGATTGAGTGGAGCACTTAAGGATTGTAAAATTTATCCTTGATAACTGCGCGCTATCTAGAAATATACAACTTACTTATATAGATATATATATGTCTGTAGCATGCCACTCACTACGACAAGGTAAGCAAAATTTTTCTTCTTTTTTTCTACCCCCACCCCCTTAAAACAACAAAAGCCGACATCATTTTTGTGGTAGATACGGGGATTTTAAGGGATACGTAATATATCACAAGCGGCCATCTCAAAAGCTTACAGAACGTAGAAAATGTCTCTTTTAATCCACGCTTCAGGTGCCTAGGACCGTAGTTGGCTTCGTATTGCACTATTGTACATCATGTGATCCAGCAGCATGTCTTCATTGACTTTAATTTGTATTAATTACACTGTCGTACATCATGTGATCCAGCAGCATTACTTGATATATGTTTTTATAAATAACAAAATAATGATAATGATATTGCAAAAAGCGTTTATAAGAGATGGGGGTGTAACGAAGGTTATTTATTGTTAAGCTTTTTAACTTCATTAATGAATTGAAGGAGTGTTTTTCATGCTTGTTTGAAACAGTTTTGTTTTGTTTACTGTATAGGAGAATGTTGGTGTTCGTCCGGTACAAGGAAGAGGTTCGGAGAAAAGTGCATTCAAAGTTTAAGTGTCTGATTGTTTCAAGTTTACCGTATTTGTAGTCGAGACGATTTGCAGATTCCTTAAAGAGAAGATGGGCGTCGGAACGAAAGGGGGAGGGGGGGCAAAATAAAAAAAAAAAACTAATAAAAATATATATAAAATCAAACAAACAAACAAGAATACACTTCTTAAAAAAAATATCAGCTACAGTATTCAGTCCTTTCGGGACATATTAAGATTTATTAATATTTTGATATATATATTTTGCTTGTTTATACTGATCAATATACATGTATCAACCCGCCCCCCCCCCCCCTCCCTCCCCCAACCATGCACCAAGTTTTATGATAGATAGCGAAGGATATTGTAGGAGCTACAATTATTCTATTATGAACATATCTACCGGTATATCACATGTAGTTTTAACACGAAGTAAGAAGTAAAAAGACACCATGCTGGCAAGCATGATCACATGACAATTTATGGTACAAGCACTGTATACTGTAGATCTACCATAACTTTGGTGGTTTTCAAGGATCTTCGATGGAGATTGAATTTATGTTTTACAAGGATAGGTTGTGAGAGAATGAGGAAAACTCTACCTTTGTACATGCAAGTCCTAATACGCCAGTTTCGAGAAAGAAGCTCTCTTGTGTGGAGGTACATCGGCTTCTCTTTAAGGAAGTATGCTACACCAGAGAAATTTGATGTAGATGAAAAGTGGAGGATATGTACAACAATATTTTGAAGTTGAAATTTTTCAAATTTACTTTATTTTGTCAAAAAATACAGTTTTAGTAGAAGGTAACCTTAAAAAAAAATTAAAAACCCCTGCTGGACTCGAACCTGCGACCTACAGTTCAGCAGTCGGTATTCAAACCTACTGAGCTACTCGGCTAGGTATTTAAATGGAAAAGGAGAAGACAAATATTGCTGATATCGATTTTTTCATCCATGTTTTTAAAGGAAGTCAGCCATTATGACGATGTAGAGTACTACCTTAAATGTGTAAAAGAAGGAAATACAACGTGTGAGCAGAAAACACACATCTTTTATAGTATCATTATATATATGTAAGGACACCTATAATTAAATTTATCAAAGAATCTATTTTGATTTCTAAAATTTGAAAGGGAAAATCAGTATAATTATATACAAGTCCCCACTAACTTATCATCGAGCTCGACAATCTTTCTACAAAAAATAAAAATAAATCGGAATCGGGATCATGTGTTTTTTTTACTATTCACCCGGAACAAAATTAACAACAAAAAAATCTGTAAATATTGACATTTATCATTATTTGCGTGTGTTTATGGGAAATCGTAATGGCGACTCTTGGTTTTAGAGATCTTCTAATATCACTTTCTAACGAATGTTTGATGATGCGCTGTGTGGCGTGATGTTTTATTCAATGGACTGATAGTGATACAAGGTAAACCGTAAGGGTATTTTACTGTCTGTCATATGACTAATCTCTCAAATTAGAAATTTTGATCTTAAAGCAAAGTTTTGGGCGCAAAGTAAGATTATTTGAAGAAATCTATCTATACCAGTGTGTACTAAATGAGAATCACTTCTTAACATGTACAACACATATTTACTCTTGAGTTGAGATATTTGATGTCATTTATCTTAGATGGATGGATAGACTAAAAACCAACAACACTCACAACAAAAGTAGTTGATACGAGGTCAAGTAAATAAGGATATAAAAAGCACTAAAAATGACCAACGACAGGAACAACAGTGAATTGTCTAATTTGCGGGATGACCTGCCCCTTCTTCAGGACGATAGAATATTTACATTGAAAAAATCAAAATAGAAATTTGACAATAGTAAGCAAACGTGAACCAAAACTGTTGTAAGAAATGTTTTTTTCTCAGCACTTATCAGTAAATATCAGAACCCACATGACAAACCACCGTAAATATCAGCATTTCTCAGCACTTATCAGTAAATATCAGAACCCACATGACAAACCACCGTAAATATCAGCATTTCTCAGCACTTATCAGTAAATATCAGAACCCACATGACAAACCACCGTAAATATCAGCATTTCTCAGCACTTATCAGTAAATATCAGAACCCACATGACAAACCACCGTAAATATCAGCATTTCTCAGCACTTATCAGTAAATATCAGAACCCACATGACAAACCACCGTAAATATCAGCATTTCTCAGCACTTATCAGTAAATATCAGAACCCACATGACAAACCACTGTAAATATCAGCATTTCTCAGCACTTATCAGTAAATATCAGAACCCACATGACAAACTACCGTAAATATCAGCATTTCTCAGCACTTATCAGTAAATATCAGAACCCACATGACAAACCACCGTAAATATCGGCATTTCTCAGCACTTATCAGTAAATATCAGCATTTCTCAGCACCAACAGAAATTATCTACTGTGGAAGCATCATTGTTCGTG
This sequence comes from Ostrea edulis, assembly GCF_947568905.1. Taxonomy (NCBI): domain Eukaryota; kingdom Metazoa; phylum Mollusca; class Bivalvia; order Ostreida; family Ostreidae; genus Ostrea; species Ostrea edulis. The sequence goes on along the minus strand of NC_079165.1, from coordinate 77,978,802 downwards.
GGGGATTGATGTTCGTGGATTTTGTGGGTCACTCTTACCCACGCATGCACGTGTCCTCAAACATTATTTTAAACCAAGTAGAGTTATCTCTCCTAGTGACATTGTATCACTTACCCACGAAATTACATCCCCATGAACCAGCAGAATTTTGCTTACCCACGAACATTGGCCTTCACAAATTAAAATGATTCTACAGTTACATTAATTATCAATACCAATCAGTAAAAATATCAGTAATTAACTAATATAAGAACTAATCAGCACCAACAACACAATAACAGTAATTGTCAGCATTCATCAGCAACAAACAACACTCATCTGAGTACTATTTATTTCTGTCCAGTGTTCAATGAAATTTCCTAAATTTTCCAGTTTAAAACTCTAAACTACTGTGGCCTGTCCTCTCAATCTGATTATAATCAGATCCTATGATCTGTTCAATGTAGATTGCGATCTACGTGAGTGGATCATAGGATCTGCATGATTTTAATCAGATTGCCTGTCCCCTGGGAGTCACGGTTGCAGAACAAAACTGTTTCTACACTACCTGTCACACTGTTGAGTAATTTTTTTCATACACGTCAATATTGCAATACAGAATGTGTTCAAATTTTCAATCGAGCATAAAACATTGAGATTAGTAATTGTGCCAAAAAAGTGATACACACGAAGCAGATTTCCTACCTAATAAGTCCCATGAGGGTCTGGGTTAGAATAGGTCCTCAGTACCCCTTGCTTGTTGTAAGAGGTGACTAAATGGGGTGGTCCTTCAATTGAGACCACAAAACCAGAGGCCCTGTGTCACAGCAGGTATGGCACGATAAAGATCCCTCCCTACTCAAAGGCTGTAAACGCCGAGCATAGGCCTAAATTTTGCAGCCCGTCACCGGCAATAGTGACTTCTCCATATGAGTGAAATATTCTCAAAAGGGACGTTAAACAATATACAATCAATCCTACCAAATAATGATATGCACTAGCTAAAAGAAAATTTTTGCAACACCAGCACTTTAATAGCAATTTTCTACAAATCCTTGTGAACCATTTATTAAATGCTGTATATACAGTTTCACTACCCTAAGATTTTACTGCATGTCATGGTTGGCTGTACAAGAACACCCCAACATTTGGTGTCTTTACAGGTCAATATGTAAATCTGATATTATACAATTATTGACATTTTTATGGGTGAAAATTGGGTACTTTGAATGAGAAAATGTCAATAATTGATTTACTTTCCGATTGAACCAGAGCTTCTGAAACAATTCCCAGTTTGCCATCTTTGTTTGCAGCTAATGTGCAAGACCTTGTATAAGTACTTAGTGATACGAGCTTTCACCATGTTCATTGGACTACCAAAATACAATAACCAATCACATCAATTGGGAATTCCTTATTTATTTCTGATCTGATGTTATAGAAATTTATCATTAGTTATATTCACCAGGTAGGCACATGGAGGTGAATGTTATAATGTTCTATTTTTTCTAGTTTTGGATCTCATCCATTCAGAAAGCTCACAATTTTTCAATCACATAATACAATTCTATCTTGCTGTCATTACATTTCTAATATTTTAATCAGACACACCTTTCTCTAAGTCTTAATAATGTTTTCATTATAAGTATATGTACATTATTCCAACACACCTCTCTCTTACTGTCATTGCAGGTTCAGAACAACAGTATGTATCTCTATCTGAGACAAGGAGATTCATTGGAGCTGATATCAGGTGTGGTTCTAAAGGATGGTTATCGACCAATGGTTGGAGAAGTAGGAAATGACCTCCAGTTAGAACCCGCCATTTGGTTTAAATCCCTCATTATCGATGCCATCTTAATTGACTGTGACCGCCGTCAAGTTCGATGGAGCCGTGCACGCTTGAAGCCGGGCCACCGGACCAGTGAGGAAATTGATGATGTGTCTATATTGTGCGAACCAGACAATGTCATCAAAGCGAAACATTTTGATGCATCTGTCTTTGAGGATTATGATTATAGTGAATTAGATCCAAAAGCGCATGAAATATTTGAAGCAACAAAACAATTGTTGATAAGTATGAAAAAGAGAGAATTAAATAATGAACAATTTAAAACAGAATTACTGCGATTGCTCCATTGCTACATCATGCCTGCTATATCATTGTCAACTGGTGACATTGCAAATCTTGAAAATGCTCTTAGTCGTGTTCATAACCAATTACAGAGCATTGACAAAATTATCCTGAAGAAAGACCGAGCCGTTCAGTTGACAGAATCCTCGATGGCAAAACAGCGAGAAGCATTGTTAGAAAGGGAAGATTTCTCTAGCGAAGCGCATGTTCTGTCGTGTAGTTCTAAATTCATACCAGCATTCGAAAAGCAGATCAGGAAAGATGTTGAAGAGACTTGGCAAATCCTCGAGGTCATTCAAAAGAAGGTGGACAAATTGAAGAGGGATAACGGCACTTCTGCCGAACTGAATCAAGTCAGAAAGGAACGGGATGGATGCTATGAAAAGTGGGAAAAACTCAAAGTGGTTCAGGAAACCTTGAAAGAAGTCCGACGTCGACCCAGGAAGTCCAGCAAACGGTTGTCAAAGCCAGAGACTTCCAATATTTTTCACAAAGTTTACATTGAAATAAACGAACGACTGCAAACAGAAAAGGAAGAAATACATAAACTCTGTTTGCACAAAGTGCAGATTTCATCTGTTCGAGAGGCAATTGAGTTATCACTAAATGAGTTGAAGACTGAAGGCCAAACGGTCGGCTGGCAAATGAAATCTGATGGAACTCCAGAATATGATACTGATGTGATTGGTATGAACTGCAAGCCAAAAGACTGGTACACCTTAGAGGAGACAATTTCCTCCATATTAGCTGATGTCACAAATGCTGCTACACAAAAGCATAATAGATTTTGTTCAGGAATACGAGACAAGATCGCATCAACATTGAAAGAAGGTCAACTTTTTGAAAACATCAGCAATTCTGATGAAGAAAACCTTTCAAATTCATCAGGTTTCATCAACATTGATCATGAACTCCAACCATCTGGGAAACACAGCGAGAACCGGCAGTCTACAATATATATTCCAGTGGATCAATCCCAAGATGTTCCGAGAAGAAGAGAAGCACCTTACCAATCTCTTATTGATACTGTGAAACGAGAAGTCATTGAGCACACAGCTTCCACTGTTGAATTGTTGTCTCAGATTATTCCTGAATATACAAGATATGGTGTCAGTCAACCAAACACAAGCAGTAAGATTGCTATTTGTTACCAAAATCACCTGAGTCACAAAATTGTAGAGCCCTTAGAATCGTTGTTTGAAAAAACGTATGGCAATATATGTGCAAATGTGTTTAACAAGGTGAAGGACATGTCGTTTGAAGAACTTGGAATCGATGAACCATGGATATGTTGTCTTAATGATTCATCATCACGTGTTCACGTCACAGATGTCAAAGTACCTATAGAGACTCAGTCAGTGACAAGCGTACGTTCCTTCACGTCTGGTCTCAGTTTGCTCTCCATTGGAAAGATGCCCATTGAAGAGCTTTACCGCCGGGCAGAAAATGAGTGCATGGAAATAAAGGATGGCATGGACTCTGGAGAGTTTACTAGTCTTGTTCTTGATTCCGAGATGACCTATCCAAAGTTAGACTTGCTGAATGGCAGCCCACCCAGAATGAATGGGGATTATACCTCAGCTTTTCAGGAAGCTCCCCCATCTTATGAAGAGTCCGCAAAATCTCCTCCATCTTACAAAGAACAGAGCACTGACTGTCCTAGGAGCCAAAAGGAAGAACGCTGTTTATATGACATTTTACAGCCAGGAATGGATACGATCCATAACCTGGTGAGAGAGACCACGATTACAGGAAAATTAAAACTAATCACCAAGACCTACCGATTTGTTGGTGAACAAGTTTCTGTCTTGAAGTCTGCGGCCTCGCTTCAAGATTTCATGGGCTGTTGTGATGAACTCCTCACTCTTCTCATCGTCCTCCTCACGTACCTCAATGAGGAAGATTTCAAGAGACTCTATATTCAGATGTATCTGGTGCTGGACTTCAAGCCACAGTGTATGCAGGGAGGGGTCCACGACTGCTCTCTTACAAACTTTTTTGCGGCATTTCAGTATCTCCAAGATCGACTAGTCATGCAGAACGTTAGACAAAGCATCACAGAGGTTTATGAATTGGAATGAACTAGAGCACTGTATAGATGGTTTTATGCTTTTTTCATGAGAACGTTAAAACACAAAGGATTTGCTACATGCCTTCAACAATTTTTTTTTGGTCACTCAGGTGACCTATTGCTATTGGTCTGTGTCCACTGTCTTACGTCGTCTGTTGTGCATCAACAATTGGACATTTTAGCTTCTTCTTGATAGCTACCCTTCCAATTCTCTTTGAATTTGCTATGAAACATCTTTGGGACAATGGGGCATAAGTTGTAAATTTCAGGACTTCTGCAACCCTGGGGCCTTAGGGGCGGGGCAAAAACTGACAAAAATTGACAAATTTTCTAAATTCTTGTCTACAACTGTGCATCTAAAAGAAAAACTAAATGCATAGTCATGTAGCGTAGGAAGGCCTCTACCAAAATTATAAATTTCATGATCCCCAGGGTAGAGGTTCTGATTCTAGCTCAGGGTCAAACTTGGCATATAGTGTTTATTTGTAAAATACTTGAATCATAATGACATCTGATTTAAAAAAATAATTTCATTTCTAAAAATACATGAAGGTATGAACTGTGATGCATCATGATAGCATATAATTCCTGAAGCATTGTTAGGAAAAGTATTATAGATTTTCTATCCTTCATGTCTTTTTTGGGCTATTGATACCCTTACACTTAACTAATACTCAGGTGAATGATAAGGCCCGTGGGCCTTTTATTTTTATTGATTACAAACTTTTTCATCAAATCCAAGAACAAATTTTGAGTTGATATTTTTAAGGCGTGTATTTTTACTGGTGTGTTTTGTGTTGGGTTGTTTATTTATTAATGACTTTACCTGTTGTGATATACCCAGTATCTGTGCATATGTACATACTTTACAAAATCAGTTGTTCTCTTTAACCAAGCTCAAGGTTGGGAATATTTTACTTGTGAACAAAATCTAGTTTATGCAGCATGATTATGTAATATAGCTCTACAAATGTGTTGCGATAAAAATTGTAGATTATTCCCAAACTTTGATGTAGGTTGTTGCAGAGAGAGAGAGAGAGAGAGAGAGAGAAGGGGCAGTCAAATTTTTTACTTTTGAACAAAATCTAGTTTATGCAGCATGATTATGCAATATAACTTTGCAAATTTCTTGCAATAAAAAATGTAGATTATCTTCAAACTTAGATGTTGGTGGCTGCAGAGAGAGAACACAGGCACCTGAAGTGTGTATAACCTGTACATAGATCTTATGTACACCCCCCCCCCCCTTCTACCTAATAAAAAATAAACACAGAACAAATAATTTATCCAAAATCTGTGATTTCCCCACCGATCACCCTCATAAGTCATTCTGAATATGTATACATATATTAGTAACTTACAAGTGGCCACATCTGAAAACCTTACAGAAGGTATAAACTGACTATTCAGAATGACTTATGAAGGTGATCGGCGGAGAAATCACGTATTTTGGATGAATAATTAATTCTATATGAAAATTACCCGGTAAATAAGATTCATTGTTTTGGGGTTTTTTAAAGGGGAGGGGGGGGGGGTATCATGTACATAAGGTCTATTCAATTAAGCTATGCACACTTCATGTGCTTATGATGCATAATACTGATGAATATTTATAATTTGCTTAAAATTGTATGTTTTTAAATAAAATGTTTGAAACTGCAATGGATATGTACAATTCTGTTGAACATGGTTTAAACAGCAGATGAAACCATTTTTAAATTCCTACTCAACTCTCAGTGCATCTGTACAATGTATCACTTCATTTGTACTACTTTGTCTGTCTGTACCACTTCATCTGTCTGTCTGTAAACTGTTTACATTTTGGACTTCTCCAGAACCACTGGGCCAATTATAACCAAACTTGGCCAAGAGCGTCCTTGGGTGAAGGGCTTTCAAGTTTGTTCAAATGAAGGGCAAGCCTTTTCAATGGGGAGATGATCACAAAAATAGGGTGGGGTCATTTGAAAATCTTCTCAAGAACCACTGGGTCAGAAGAGCTGAAATTTACATGAAAACTTCCTGACATAGTGCAGATTCCAGTTTTTTTAAAATCATGGCCCCGGGGGGGGGGGGGGGGGGGGTTGGATGGGGCCACAATAGGGGATCAAAGTTTTACATACAAATATATAGGAAAATCTTGAAATATCTTCTCAAAAACTACTGGGCCAGGAAATCGGAAATTTACATGAAAGCTTTCTGACATAGTGCAGATTCATGTTTGTTAAAATCATGGCCCCAGGGGTAGGATGGGGCCACAATATGAGATCAAAAGTTTTACATAACTAATAAAAAGAGAAAGAAACATTTTTTTAAAAATTCCTTAAGAACCATTGGGCCAAAGAAGTTTACATTTGCACGAAAGCTTCCTGACATAGTGCAGATTCAAGTTTGTAAAAATCATGGTCCCCGGGGGTAAGATGAGGCCACAGTAGGGACCCGGGATCAAAATTTTACATACAAATATATAGGGAAAATATTCTGAAAAATCACTGGACCAGAAAAGTTTACATTTACATGAAAGCTTCCTGACATAGTGCAGATTCAATTTTGTAAAAATCATGGCCTCCGGGAGTAGGTTGGGGCCACAATAGGGATAAAAGTTTTACATGCGAATATATAGGAAAAATCTTTAAATATGAGCCAAGGTGATGTGGCACATGGGCCTTTTGTTAGCTCATCAGAGCTTTAAGTTTCAGTGAGCTTCTCTGGTACGTGTCCGTCTGCCTGTCCATATAACTTTTCACATTATTTACTTGGACCAACTTGGATAAAGCAGATTCAAAATTCTTCAAATTGGAAAGGTCACACCCTTTTTAATCAAGAAATAGTGAATTGTGGCATCTTATAAAAACCATCCAAATGATAAAGATATTTTCAATTGTTTGAGTTTTATGTTAATTTGGTACTCTATAGAATAGGTGATATCACTGATTTGAATAGATGATCTCGCTGATTTGATTAGGTGATATAGGCTGGGGGCTCCAGGGTTTTGAGGCTTTTTGGGTTACTTTTATGGGTTATTCTAACTATTATATTTTATACCTAAAAATATCAATAAATAACAACAAATTAACTGATTTATTCATCTTTATGCACTTGTATGTACTTAAATATATTGTCAAATATTATACTTTTGCTGTTCTACTAAATAGAAATTTAGATTTTTGACCATCAAAGAAGGGAGGGGCTCTTAATCCACCACTGTTTTCAGTCTTCAGCCATAATATATATATATATATATATATATATATATATATATATATAAAGCACTAAATAATCACAACTAGGTACTTTAATGCGCGCATTATATCAATTATTGCTCTCTTCAATTGAATTGTATCGCGCATCAATTCGATTGTTGATATCATTAATTCATTTGAAGAGATCATTAATTTAATTAAAGCGCGCATCAACTCAGCTGAAGAATTAATGCTATCATCAATTCAATTAATGCGTGCAATAATTCAGAATTGAAGATAACATTAATTATTTGAAGAGATCTTTAATTAAATTGTTGGGCACATCAAATGAATTGATGATATCTTGAAATAATTGATGATATCTTCAATTATTTGAGTTTATGTTGATTTGGCGCTCCATAGAAACAAGATGATAAGCTTATATTAATCCAGGTCACACTAGGGGTGGGGATGGGATGCTACCCAAGTTTTTACCTTTTCCGTCAAAGGGGAGAGGGGGGGAGTTGAAGACCCCAAAATGGAAAGAGTGACAATTACTTGAAAAAATGAATATTAAACTATGAGAGGGGGGGGGTGCAACCCCAGTAACCCCCCTCTAGATCCACCTCTGGTAATGTGTCTTTATAACAACATGTCCATGATTCTGATTCAATAAACATCGCTATAATTGATACATGTGTGATTGTTACTATCATTAGAAGTATATATACCCCCCCCCCCCCCACCACCACCACCACACACACATACCTTATAGATCCGCCACTGGTAATACGTATTCCACTCTTTGCACAAACGTTTGATTGTTACTATTATTAGAAATGAAAACATTACTCCGAAGAAAATCTATATCATATGGTATGGATAAAATTTCACTGAGAAACAGTTTTGGTGATTCAAATGTTTTGTTTTTGTTTTTTTCGTCATTGCACATTGAAATGTTAACAATCATGTATGCTGTATGCCCGAGAGGGCCCTAATTTGGAAATAAATCATATTCTATTCATATGTGCTCCTAGACCCCATCTCTAAGTGTAAAACTTTAAATAGTTTGGTCAATAGGTCTTCATTTATTAGTAATCTCACTTGGTGAATTTTCTATACCAAAACTCGGGGAATTTGACCTGTAAATCGTCTAATATTACACAATATTGAATGTAACCTTTGTGGAATGAACTAAGAGATGACTAAATAAAAGAATATCGAGACGTATATAATGTCAGATTAATGGAACACGCATTGATCAACATTTCTATAAATATATATCTTCCGGGATCATTCCATCGTGTCCATGATGGTCAGAATTCTAGAAGAAGAAATAAAAACCCAGAATCAGACGAGTTAAAATAAAAACCCAGCCCACAAGAATCAAACGAGTTAAAATAAAAACCCAGCCCACAAGAATCAGAGGAGTTAAAATAAAATCCCAGCCCACAAGAATCAGACGAGTTAAAATAAAAACGTGCACCATCTACTTTCGAGTGTAGTAAAGCAGAAAAAGAAATCTGTATTGATTCTAGCTCAAAAAACTTGTGACAATTGTCTTCGTTTGTAATGCCAATCATAACTGTATTTTAGAAGATGTCGGCTCGAATTCCACATATGGTAATCCAAAGTTCCTTTTCAAAAGACGAAATTCACCAAAATCGCGCTTCATTTTGAAATACGTTCAATGTTCAATGGAAGGAATAAATTTGAGTTTGGTGCTGTACCTACATGTATATTGGATTCCTAAACTTCACAAATCCCCTTACAGAGATATGTTACTGAACGCTTGTTTTTACGTCTTACGAAAATATTAACTGCTGTGAATGAGAAACTGCAAACATGATGCGCCATGTAACATATACCAGAAAAAGTGTAAATATCAAAACGTCGGGTAAAAAACTTTAGGAATGTAAATCATCATCACCCCCCCCCCCCCAAAAAAAACTCAACATCATCAAAAAGTGAGACTTTCAATACTTTACACGACCTTTTTTTTGCACGATAAAGACTAGGCATTTTTGCATCAAAGACAGTTACTTCTTCAACAGAAATGGAATTAAAAAATATCCCTATCTTCTCCTCAGTTATCTAAACATTTACATCGTTGAACATCACTCTCATTCTACGCAAAATACTCTGAACTTGCAAATTGCTATTTTAAAAAAGATACTAGAGTTCCAATTGACAATATCTACGTAGAGTTTGGAGATCAGATTTTCCACCAATCAGTTGGAATTCTTATGGACGCAAATTGTGCTCCTTTATTAGCTGACAAGTTTTTGTATCTTGTGAGGCGGGATTTATTGATAGCTTCTACCTTCAGGAGTAGAAACAAATCTCTTGCTTTGGCCTTCAATTCGACATTACATCGACAACTTTTCGTCTATTAACAATACTGTATTTTCCATTTCTGCGCATAAATTTTTTAACTGAGGCAGGTTACTGACAAATAAGTGGGTGTTACCTGATTCCACCTTAGCTGCAAAACTGTAGCTCTCTGAAAAAAATATTCGGACAGATCAGAGATCTCTTATTTGTGTCCCAATATATTTTTTTAGAGAGCTACAGTTCTGCACTGATATGCCCAAGGATCCGTGTTTGTCCAAGTTTATCTAAATTTTGTATTTTTTAAATAAAATTTATGAGAATGATCATTGTTCGTTATACATGTATATTAAGTTTATGAACACCAGTCTGAGGGTAAAAATTAAGATAATTTATGTTTGAATCGTTAATGACGAACTAGATAACAAACTACTAACAAGGGGATCAGACTTACAAACAATCCACTGAAAATCTCACTGAAATGGAGAAAAAAAATAAACAATGACAAAATAATTCGATATGTCTGATCCCCCAAATTTATCTATAAAAGTATACATCTATATCAAATGAAAACCATCGTTAAGTACTATGCAACCCTGTCAATGCAGTTCATGCTAGACGGTTATGTGAATTTTAACATGAATTGCGCACTAAAAGTAAAGTGCTAATTATATATATATATATATATATATATATATATATATATATATATAAGCACGACACTTGGTTATTTAAAACTCAAATTTTCGACGCAACCTGCGTCTTTATCGAGAGACATATAAACAAATAACACACCCCACGAAAAACGACAAGTATCAATAAACTACATTGGTAACAAAAATTGATACTTGTCGTTTTTCGTGGTGTGTGTTATTTGTTTATATGTCTCTTGATAAAGACCCGGGTTGCGTCGAAAATTTGAGTTTTAAATAACCAAGTGTCGTGGCCTTTTCAATGCTTTTCTAAATTTCTTTACTGGCCTTGTATCTTCTCAGATCCGACACTTTAAGAAAGTAGGGTGTTGTTGGGTTTTCGTGCTTTTATATATACATGTTTTTATATATATATATATATATATATATATATATATATATATATATATATACATTATACATGTATATATATAATGTTATGTTTAAATTGCTTACCGACAGTTTGATATCACAGGAACATGTCAAATATATATACTCGTATCCAGGAATTTGCGGTTACGGGGGGGGGGGGGGGGGGGGGGCACTTTATGAGGCAGGAGATCCAAGGCGAAGCCCTGGGGGGGGGGGGTGTAATATATAACCGGGATTGGGGGTAGGTGGAGTGTTCTGTTATAATAACCAGTGAGGGTATTTTTCTAAAAGGGCTTATTTTGAATTATTTTGGACTTTAGGGGTATGCACGACGTTGTTGACATGTATTAGAAATATTTTCAACAACAAAAAAAATATGGAAAAAAAAATTAAATCAACTCATGTAGCTTATTCGGAGGGATAGGGGGGGGGTCCTGAACCCAAGCACCTGTGTCCTAGTGCGGTAAGCATACACACATACATTTATCATAAATCACAACAACGAAACACATTCATTTCATAGTAGGCCTATATTTACAGAACCTTATCTTCACCTTTTAAATCATGGCATATACCTCAAGCAAATATAAAGAATATAAAACGCGTTGTTCGGGCCATATAGGCTCATGAATGTTAACGTTACATTGTATATATATACCGGTATATGTACATTATTTGTATGTATTTTCATGCTGCCCCTTGATTGGAAAATAAAATATGCACGTTCTATGTTCTATAACTTATTCAAATTAATTGAGGAATTTTGAATATTATTTTTGAAGAGGATTTTTTTCTTCTTCTAAAGTTACCAAATCTGTTGGAGATTTTTATTTATAGTTTTCCTCCCATAGGCCTAATTTATTGCTCTCTCTCTCTCTCTCTCTCTCTCTCTCTCTCTCTCTCTCTCTCATATGTAATTGTAAAGGCAAAAATGTGCTGTGTTAAATATAGCTATAGGGTCCACAGGGGCTCGGTTGTCAGATATTAAAGTTTGTATTATTTATATTTTTCGTCCTTGTAAAAAAAAAGGTGTACACTGTGATATGATTTGGGCCTAAATCTAAAACGACGAAAATTTAGCGGATTTTGGTGGTTGATTTTATTCATATAATTTATTATTCGGACACAAATAATGCAACACTTCAATTTGTTATTCGGGAACAAGTAATACAAAAATATCACCGAGCCTGTGAAATATTCTATCAACCGGAAATGGTAGTTACCGTTCTTAGTTTTGCGCATGCGTGATTAGCGGGGCACCTTGGATACGCACAAACATCACTCGACTATCATATTAACGACTTGTTGTTCTGCAGGCTGACAAGATGCCATCCGGTGCAGGGTTGCTTCAGCGACCCGTCAATGAGCAGATTGATGAGCTCAAGTCAAAGATCGCCCTCCTGGGTAAGTCGAATGCAGATTTCAAGTTCAGACAATGTTCTTTCAACCATCGAGCGGTTGAAACCAAGATATGATTTTATAGCTGAATACATATATGTGTATGTACATTAACGATTAAACAAATAAATGTGCAAATATTAGGAGTCACATTTGCTAGAATTTTTCAAAGTAATCACGGTGGATGTGTTATGACTCAGAATGGTACCTTTCTTGTCAAAAGGAAGTAGGGGTGGGGGGTGGGGTGGTTGTAGATTCCTAAATAATGTCACAGAATATCTTTTTGTAAGATGCAAAACAACCAGAGAGGGCTTGCAATCCCCATAACTCACTTCCTCAAACATAATTTATCTTTGCTATATAGCAGCTTAAATATATACACTATAATTTAATGCAACGAAGTGGAATTAAGTTGATTCTCTTGGTGTATCTAGAAACAACAAGCCCCATCTGAAAGGGAGTCAGATAAACGATATGAATTATTGAGCAAAGCAGATCATGGACTGTTTCCTAATGGCAGCAAAAATAATCCATTTTCTCTGGCTCTTACCCTCAATCTTAACTGTTGACATGTATGGGCCATGGGGGATACCGTTTAGTCATACAGAGTGGACACACCAAATTGAAAACATGAATATTTCTTCTACCATGCAGTTAGTGTGGTGAGTTCCTTGCCTCTTGTAATTTTGATTCCATATGTTTGCTAATTGAGACATTGTAATTTTGTTGTAAAATGCCATTTTGTATACCTATAGATGTTTACTTAAGTATACTGCAAAACATTATAATTAAATAGACCAAACACTTAATGCTGTTGATGACACCCTATCTCCAACATTTGACTTGAACTCTATGTATTTACATCTATATACAGTGCTCCCTCGATATATTGCCATCTTTTGTTCAAGACGAATTTGAGCAATAAAGCGGGGGTACGTGGCATACGGACAATGCACTGAGCAGTCAAAAGAAATCCAATACCATCAAGTTATTTGGACTCCATTCTGTAGAAACATTTAGATTATCTTGAGTTTAATTCAGCAATTATCAGTAATTAACCTGACCACCTGAATACCTTGTCCTGACTGTCACTCTCCACTGCACTGCTATCAAAGTACAGGCGTGATTACCAATGGGTGTTAAGTAATTGGCAATATTATTGAGGGTAAACCCTATAAAATTTGACCATTTGTTTGTGAAAATCAGTGGCATATGGCATTATGCAGGGTTGGCATTATAACAGGGGTATTAATATGAGAGGAAATTTGTTCTTTAAGATTTTCAGGCAATATTAGCAGGGGAGCACATACTGTATCTACACACAAATACACAATAATTTTTTGTATCAAACAGAAACTAGTTTACAATTTTGAAAAAGAACTCTGCATGAAGAGAGAGCTCAAAAATGCATGGAATTTAAAGTTATGAATCAGAAAGTTTTGTTGAAATTTCATGCGGCATGTCAAATTTATAAGTTTCCTTAAATTATTAGATTTATTTAGATGTTGTGTCAGATAAATATGAAAATAAAATAGTCACTTCCTCATTATAATCATCATTATATATAGTACTAACTGTTCTGTTTGTAGAAGGTGATTGTAAAGCCTATTATGATTAATTTATATGGTACTATACTAATTAACTGTTCTGTTTGTTGAGGGTGATCGTAAAGCCTGTTATGATTATACGTTACAATACTAATTAACTGTTCTATTTGTAGAGGGTGATCGTAAAGCCTATTACGAGACATCACAGTTTGCGATGAAAAAGAACAGAGAGACAATCCTGAAACTGAGAAAGGAAAACAAAGAAGTCAGGAAGAAGCTGAGCGACTCGCTCTCGGTGTGTAGTTGTCTACATTAGCTCGTCCTATGCTGATTTATATTCACAGAAAACTATCGTAAATCCCTTATCATTATCTTAATCAGCTTTATTTCTGCCATTTGCATGGTTTAATTTATAAATTTTTGTAAACATGTAAATTTCTCTCTATATTACGTACCAAATCATTGATGAGAAGTTTATTTTCGAATTGATAATCGATGTATACCTCACTAATTTTGGCAAAAATATGGATCTAGTTAAATTTAGTTGCCACAAATGGAAAGTATGTGATTCACAGGATTTTTTATGAATCTCAACTGCTGAAAAAGAAAAGAGCAATTGCAAGCAATTAAACACACATATAATGTAGCTCTGTAAAAATAATTTCAAATCTTTATTTAAGAAAAACATTGTATATTTTGATATCATATAATCTTTTTTTTTAAATCTGTTATTAGCAAGATCAACATGTCATCAACAAAGCATTCCAGGACCGACCAGTCGAACGTGCCTCCATGAAGAACAAGTCGGGCAGGGTAAGAAGTCGCGTGTCTAGCTGTTGATCGATAGAGACACATGTCTAGCTGTTGATAGAGATACACGTCTAACTGTTGATAGAGACACATGTCTAGCTGTTGATAGAGACACATGTCTAGCTGTTGATAGAGACATATGTCTAGCTGTTGATAGAGATACATGTCTTACTGTTGATAGAGATACATGTCTTACTGTTGATAGAGATACATGTCTTACTGTTGATAGAGATACATTTCTAGCTGTTGATAGAGATACATGTCTTACTGTTGATAGAGACACATGTCTAGCTGTTGATAGAGACACATGTCTAGCTGTTGATAGAGATACATGTCTTACTGTTGATAGAGACATATTTTAAAACAGTTGATAGAGATAATGTATAGCTGTTGCTTAAGATAATATAAAAAATATAACACTGAAAAGGCCACAGTTTTTTTTTTATTTCTTGGTTTACGGATCTGCTGATCTTAATTTCTGGGGAATTGAAAAAAAAATGCAAATTTCTACTTTTTTTTTCTCCTGATCGACTTTAATTTTTGAAGGAAAAAAATCCATAAACCAAGAATTTAAAAAAACTGGCCAAAGAGGAGTACATGCTTGATATAAAACATGCAGGGAACTGAGATTGTGGATGGTCATGTAGTATTTAGTGGTCAAGAATGGACTTAACTATATCACTAACTGAACAATTTAATGTTCTCACAGTTAGGTCGAACTAATTTCATGATAGATGCATGGTTTATTTTAGTTTACAGATATTCATAAACACCATTACAATTTGTTATTGGCTTGTTTATATTTCAATGATATTTTAAGTGGTACGTTTAATTGTACTGATTGGTGAGATGATTATTTTATGAATCATAAATATCACTTACTTTTACATTTTGAAGTTAATGGGTCAAATTAATATTTTTATATACTGCTTTCACGTAAAAGATGATTGACAGAAAACTCATTGCAAAATACAAGGTTATATATATATATCTGTCTTATATTTGATAAAACATTACAATATATCTTAAATGCACAGAGGCCAAAGTATGAATCACAGTGACATTTGTAATATTTGAGCAGTTAGGAACAAAATAATGAAAATAAGATTTTAATGTGTGTATATACATCTTTTTAATCAATAAATTATCCACATTATTGAAAATGAATATTGATAGCCTTTTGAACAATTAGATAACAATAGGGGATGATTACTCCTCCTAGACACCTGATCTCACCTCTGGTGTGTCCAGTCGTCCATGTTTGCCCTTCTCTTAATTTTGTATTCTTATGGGATTTATAAGATTGATCACTGTTCGTTATCTTCACTTTTACCCTGTAAATGATTGCTACTCATTACTCAGTCACTGTAACCTACTACAATTTACAGCAAGCCATTACTGTCATGGACCACAAGGTGTGCGACACAATGAAGCGACTGAATTCAATGAAACACCAGTCAGCTCAAAAACAGAAGAGGTTGGAGAAATTACAGACCGAGTACCAACAAATGGTCGACGACAGTTCGGAGGCCGTAGCCACAGACAAGGGCGAGTCCAAAGATGCTCAGGTCAGGGATCAGCTTTATATGTACAGACAAATTTCATCTAAATCAGAATTACTTTCCGTTCTTATGAAGTCATATGATGTCATTTATTTTGTATAATTTGTTTGTTTTATCCTCAAGGTTTTTATTTTTGAATGATATCATGTGGTGCAAAAAGTGCAAATCTTAGGGAATTTGAGAGATCTTGAGGATATTTTCTGTCTCATTTATATACACTGCATGATTATCAAACTGCTTTTGAAAGTTTAATTTTTCTCAAATTTTTTAAATCAACATTGCCAATCTTAAATTATTTAGTCTACAAAAATATTTCCTAACTAGCTGTAGTATCTTGATACATGTATCTTATAATCATAAGCAGGTAAATTTTTAATATCTAAAGGTTGATTTTTGTTTATACAGTCAATGCGCTATCTTGAGAATAGCTACGATAAAACAAAACTGAAGATTGATGAAGCAACCCATTTAAAGAGAATTTATGAAGACATCAAAAGGAAGCTAGAAGTGGTATGTTTAACTTAATTACTGAAATTTAGACTAGAATATTACATTCTGTACATCCAAAGAGGATTCGATTCTCTACACTTCTTGAAAACATTTTATTATCTTCCTACAAATAATTTTTATCGTAAACATGAAACATTTCGGTGAAAATAACTTGATTTTCTGACTGTAGGAGGCTGGAAATTTCCCTAGTGTGTTGGATTGTATGGAAGCTGAGATCAGAAACACAAAAGCTGAACTGAAAGAGCTGCGAGCCATGCATGACGACGCACACATTTCCAAGGAGGCTGCCCAGCAGGAGCTAGCGAAGCACGAGAAAGTGGTGTACACTGAACGTAAACAGCGAGAGGTAGAGCTGCAGAAGATGAAGAAGGAAGCCGAGGAAAAGAAGATGCAGCACGAGAGGATTGAACGCAGAATTGTATGTTAACACAAAATTGGATGTTAACATAAAACTATATGTCAACACAAAATTGTATGTTAACACAGGATTTTATGTTAACCCAGAACTAAAGTATGTGGGAGTGGACTGGGGGGAGGGAGAGATACAAATAAAATTTTTTTAGATGAGAATAGATATCAAGGAGGCCAAACTGTGTGTAATTGTGCCTGGTACATCTCTGATATCAGAAATTGATCATAGTATGTTAACATGCATCCAAGCTATGTATAGTATAAAAAAAGAAGAAGATTGAGAGCAGAGTTGCATGTTAGTGCAGATCTTTAGTATGAGGGGGTGGGGGGGGGGGGGAGAGAAAAGGCAAGAGTAGATCGAGGAGACCATGCAACTGCATGTATGTAATTGTGTCCAGTATATCTTTGATATCAGATTGTTAGAATTTGTATGAAAGTATAGAAATATTAAGATATGTATAATAAAAAGAGATGGCGAGCAGAAGTGCAAATAAACACACCAGTCCTGTGACAATTTTCACAATAAACATTTTGACTAAGACAAAAATTTTGTATCTGCCTTATACTCAAATGAGAGCAACTATGCCCCCGAATAAGAATGCCATGCACCATCAACTATGTATATGCTCACTTTTTCTCATTCAGAAATATATGAGTGAAGAATAGTCAATGTTTTAAAATTTTCATCTTAATCGTAAGATTTTTTTGTGAAAAGGGCCACTGATATATATCAATGACTTCTGAAAAAGTACAAATGTAGTTTGATCACATTGTTTCCATGAGTATATTGTACGAGTTCTCAAAATATATAGATCAAGTATAGAATTTTTGATAAACATGCACATACCAACTTTGATATTGAGAAATAGATTGAGGACCATGTTGTGTACATCACCGTCATGTCGTTATTACAGGCTCAGCGTGGCTCCATTCAGCAGGACGAACTCTCACCACAGGAGAAACAGGCTCTGCAGGGAGAAGAACAGCAACAGAAAATTACCACATACGAGGAGGCATTCAAGCGTATCAAGGAGGCCACGGGCGTGTCCGACACCATGGTAACAAATTAAACTGTTAACATAAACTTTCTAGATATATGTACCAGTAGCACCTTTTGGTAACAATTGAAACCATGCAAAAACAATGTAAGAAATTTCAAAAGTTTTTACAGTACTTTAGCTTTCATTAGTTTCTTATATGTGCTGTTTATATCAACCATTGTTACACGTTTTGATGATCGCGGTGTTCTGTCGTTTCGCAGGAAGTGGTCAGGCGATTCGAGGGACAGGAGGACACCACTAAACATTTGGAGGCACTTCAAAAGGAGAACGAGAAACAGATCACACGTCTAAAGGAGGAGAAGGAAAAACTTCAGACAGATTTCGAGGAGATGAAGTACACAGGCGACTCCAAGCTCTCAAGGTTCGTCCTGATAAGCAAGCGCTGCATGGCTAGCATTACCCATATCTATTAAAGGTGGACAGTGTATTGAACTCCCTTTAATTAATAACTATAGTAAGACATGGATATAGAGAAGCACAAGGGATACCCTACAGTAGAACAGGGTTATAGTGAACCTTTTCCTCTTTGTAGTAGGCATAATTCATTATTTTTATATATGTCGGGGGGGGGGGGGGGTGAAATGCTTGATATTACTGTTTTTTCTATAGTTTCTGTACGTTTATTTGTTAATTAAGGAATGAAAATTTGTTTACCTACATGTATACATTATATACAACATAACTTGGGACAGTTTATTCTTTATAAACCATAATGAAGCTACTGAGGTTTATATCGTATAGGAAGAGTAATTTAAATTTTCAAAGGTGGGGTTTGCAACAAATCTTGATAACAGAAAATATGTGTAAGTCTAGTCAGCACATGTTTCCTTCGCAGCACTTTATAGATCAACTTTGAAGTTATTCTGAGAGAAAGTTTGGAAAATGTTTACTCTTGAAATCACACAAACCAATTCTTCAAATACTAGAAATTGCAATAATTTGCAGTTTTTGATTTTATAAAAGTTTTAAACTACATCAAACTTATCCATTGTAGGCAAAATTGTTGCTGATGAAATCCATTAGTGACTGACACTGTTAATTGTGTCTGATTGAATATATCAGTGATTGACACTGTTAATTATTGCTGACTATACCAGTGATTGACACTGTTATTTGTGTCTGACTATATCAGTGACTGACACTGTTATTTGTGTTTAGTGGGGAGAGGATGCTGGAGGAATTCCAGAACCACTTACAGAAGGAGGATGACAGACGGTCGAACGCCGAGGACAATCTGAACCGCAACAGTAACATCATGGTGTCTGTAAAGGCAGGAGTGGAGCATCTGGCTGATAAACTCCATCACCTCAAAGCTGTAAGTCCAAAATACATCACCTCAAAGCTGTAAGTCATAAATACATCACCTCAAAGCTGTAAGTCATAAATACATCACCTCAAAGCTGTAAGTCATAAATTCATCACCTAAAAGCTGTAAGTTATAAATACACCACCTCAAAGCTGTAAATCTGAAAGACGTCACCTCAAATCTGTAAGTCCGCAATACATCACCTCAAAGCTGTAAGTCATAAAATTTAATACATCACCTCAAAGCTTTAAGTCATAAATACATCAACACAAAGCTGTAATTCATAAATACATCACCTCAAAGTTGTAGGTCCAAAATACTTCACCTCAAAGCTGTAAGTCATGAATACATCACCTCAAAGCTGTAAGTGATGAATTCATCACCTCAAAGCTGTAAGTGATATATATTGACCACTTCAGAGCTGAAAATTATTTGTTACCCCAAAAGCTATAATGTAAAAGTATACCCTCTTGAAAGAAAAAACAAATCACCTAAAAGGTGTTTTAGTCATAAACGTATCACAGCACACCTGCTAGTTATAAATAGATTATCTTAAAGCTGTAACAGCTAGTAGATCAACTTACGGCCACAATTTTTATCTCATAATCAGAATAATGAAAATGAAAGATGTTTAATGATAGCTGTTGTGTATTGATTAGATAAATTGAAAATGGATTTGAATCGTAACCAATGATAATTATAATGTAGAGTAAAGGACACGTCCCCACAGCACAGATAGCTCCAACCTCTGACGAGTATGTGTTAGATCAACTGTCTACATGTGAGGAGAAATTACTGAAACTACTGGAGGAGCTGGATGGCAAAGACCTCCAGGATACGATGAAACAGATGGAAGAAGAGGAGGTGAGCTATTTATAGACTCGCAGTGAAGAATTGTGGGACAATCTACAGATAAGATCAGGATAAATTGTGGGGCATTCTACAAAGTTTGTATAGGTTGTGAGACACCTTATGAACCCTTAACATATTGTGGGGCACTTTACAGATTTCTCAGATTAGAATGAAGGAAATATTGAGTGTAGGTCTATGTGGGGCTCTATGTGGGGTTTATGTGGGGCTCCCTGCAGATCAAATTGTAGGATACTCTATAGACAAGTTAGTATAGAATGTGGGGCATTATAAAGGCCCTTGTCTAGATTGTGGGGCACTTTACACACAAGTTCAGTACAGAATATGGGGCAGTGCAGTCAAATATCTTGATTCTGTTCATTTTAGTTCCAGGCAAGGTTGTTCAGATAAATGATAAATCACATCTATTAATAGAGAAATTAACTGATACCCTATAATTTTTTTCTGGAAACAGAAGGTTTCAGAATGTTAGCCTCCAGATAACTGAAACCTGACTGTAGACAAGATATCAGATTAAATCATGGGGCAATATACAGAGCCTTCTGTGGGGGCACTTACAGGACTTTTAACTGACATACATGTAGAACAGCAGGAAAGCTACAGACACAGATAAATATTTGTCAATAAAAAAAAAACCTTCTTGAGTTCATAATAATTAGCATGATTAGAATAAAATCTGTGAAATTATCGTTTTTTGCAAGGAAGATCCATTACATTTTGTACTATATATAAGGCTAGTGCGTCAGTTCTAGGAATTGTTTTTATCGTTTCAGTTCCACGCTAGTATAGAGGGTAAACTACCACAGTACAATACTCGCATCAATCTGCCAACCAAAGAGAGGGACATGGTCTATGATGGTAAGAACGCTCACACGATCCACAGACGATCGATTTGTAACAAATTAACGATACGACTCTGTATTTTGATTGACTAACAGAAGTGGTTTTCTTTCTGTAAGAATATGCTTTCACTTTGTACGGAGTTCGTAAGTGATATGCAATACTTTGTCAGAATTCACAGACATGGGTGTAAACTTGGCATCACAAAGCACAGTTATCCACTGACATAAAACTCTGCACTACAACACCGAATCTACATCGTGCATGAATACACGTTTAGATTCATACAGATGTTTTCATTTTTTTAAAAAAAAATGAGGAAGCTGAAGTTAAATGTTACAGGAATACCACTAAAATTACTGTATATCTATATAATTATAATATATACCCCATACATACATGTACGTACATGCAATATACATTTATGTACTAAACATTACCTTAATGTTCAATAACATTTTCTGACTTCAGTTACACATGTATGTTTACTTGATGCTAGTTGAATTGTATCGTACTGTATATTACCACTGCATGACTGGAATGGAGAAAACAAAATTATTTTTCCTGCATGCCTCACACCATTGAAAAGTACACTAAATTTTGTTACATGTGTGATTCACAATTATATCTAGAATTATTTAAATCTATCTATCAAAACCATATTATTCATTCTACAAGATTGTGATAGTCTCTTTAGACATGGATGATTAGTTCGAGGATTTTCAGACGACAGGTTTGTTGCAGACTGTATAGACACTGAGGATTGATTTGAGGATTTTTCACACTAATGATTAATTCGATGATTTTTCAGATGATGAGGACAGTGGTGATGATGACACTGATGTTCCCAATAGAAATGCCATAAAGAAACAATCACAATTCATTGTGGACTCTAAAACTAAACGACGCACCACCAAGAAAAAGAAGAAGACCAAATAGTGAAGAAGACACAATGGCCTCGCACATATAACCTCACACACAGACATGATGACATCACACACATACATAAGACCTCACACACAGACGATGACATCACACACCGACATAATGACCTCATGCACGGACGATGACATCACACACAGACATAATTACCTCACACACAGACGATGACATCACACACCGACATGATGACCTCATGCAGACATAATGACATCACACAGACAAGATGACTTTACACAGACACAATGACCTCACACACAGACATGATGACCTCACAGACAGGATGACCTCACACACATGATGACATCACACACAGACATGATCTCACACACAGACATGACCTGATAGGCATGATGACATCACACACAGACATGATGACCTCACACACAGACATGATGACATCACACAAAGACATGACTTCACATGCAGACATGACGACCTGACAGATGCACATAATAATTAACCTCACACACAGACAAGAACATCGAGAATGACTATTCAATACAAGTTACAGAAAGTCAATTTATTATTAACATTTTTGGAATGCAAACCAGTGTGTAAATTCTCAGTGCTCGACTATTTATTGGACGTATATGCTTTTTGGTCCTTTGATGCATTGGAAATACACGTCAGAGAGTATAAATGTGATTATATCTGCCTATCTGTACTGTGTAATACATGTACAAGGATCAAGTCTAATCATTTGATCATGTTGTAATTTTTTACTTATGTTAATATCTATATTTATTTCAGATGTTTATGATAATATTTTCCTGTTCTGTTTTTGATGTACGTAATTGAATTGAAATTAAAGAAATTGCTCATCTTATCACCATGGTAATGTTCTTAGACTACTCATCAGCAAATAATTTTTATGAATGTTCAGTTTATTCAATGGAAAGTAAATATGAAAAATTCACAAATATTCACAAAATCCTCTTTTTATGACCCTCTCCTTTTGAAAAAAAGTGGGCATGTTTTGCACCCATCGGTAATGGTCGGTCTGTTGACCAAGTCTTGTCCACTCAATATCTTTTAAGAACCCTTTGCTTGACAGACATAAAACTTGGTACACTGGTACATGTACATCTTAAGGAGTAGATGACTGCTACTGATTTCAAAGTTTCATGGTCAAAGGTCAACCCACTCTGGACATGGGAAGATATTGTCTGCCCAATATCATGAAAACCCTTTCCTTGACAGACTTCAAACTTAGTACACTGTAGGGAGTAAATACTACTGATTTGGGATTCACATGGTCAAGGGTCAAACTGGATATAGTAATAAATTGTCTCCTCTGTATTTTGAGAATCATTTGGTGGACACCAAACTTGGTAAACTGGTACATCCTCAGGACCAGATGACTCCTATTAATTTTGAGGTCACATGGTCACTCTACTCTGGACATGGGAAGATATTGTCTGTTCAATATCTTGAGAACCCTGTCTAGACATACATGTACATCAAACTTGGTACATTGTAAAAGTAGATGCACCATATCAATTTTGAATTCACATCGTCAAAACGCTGAACTGGACATAGCAATATATTGTCTCCTCAGTATTTTGAGAATCATTAATTTGCTTGATTGACGCCAAACTTGGTACACTGGTACATCCAAAGAAGTAGATAACTCAACCCCTATTGAATTTGGGGTCACAAGGTCAAAGGTCCAACTGGACATGAGAAGATATTCAATATCTTGAAAACCCTTTCTTTGACAGACATCAAACTTGGTTCACTGATTCTACCCAAGGAGTAGAGGATCCCTATTGCTATTGAGGTCACAACTCAAATCTATATTTAATACTCTGAATCATTGTTTATTTACACTTTTCTCGTGCTGATTCGGAAGAATTTATGAAGGCATAGTGAAAGACTATTGAATGATACATGGACATGTGTATAACCCTTTCCAATTTTGCACCACGGGAGGCATACCTGTTTCTGAAACATTTCTTGTTTGCAAGGCAACATTTGTGAATTTATACAAAAATAGAGTTCTCAGAAATAGTAATTTATCATATCAAATATAATTTTCTAAAGACATTTACTGTTTCAACAAAAAAGAAATAAAAATGAAAGTGAAGTTTCAAAAGGCAACACAACTCAGACTCGGACTAAATCGGTATTAAAGGAAATGTTCACGATTTGCCGATTTTTTTGCTAATAATATTTTTGTTAATTATCAAATTATTTCAAAACTTGTCGCATTCAATATCACATTATGACATAGAAAACTTCATTCAACATCAGTTTCTCAAACCAATGAATAGAAATTAAGAATTTGTATGTGGAACCATCACATACCAGTATTTCAAGCAGTAAACGCCCAGTTGTAAGAATTATATATCTCCACTGAATATGTCGCCGATATAAAATCAAATCTATTCAATGTCTTTCTGAATTAGACTGTGAAGTCCTGTACATAGAAAACAACATCCAAGTTCATTTTCTCTGGGATTTTTGTTATTTTCTATTAATAATATGATACAAATAAAATATCACCATAGAATCCAAACATCCAAAAAAGAAAAAAACTTTTTCCAGCCATATCTAGTCATCGGTCATTTATGCTGCTCAAAAACTGAATGTACAGAGTTCTGTATGAAGCAAAAACAAACATTTAAATTCTACATCATATCATCATAAAACATACAACAGCAGCTAAATCCAGGTCACAATCATCTTGTATTCAAATATTTTACTTTACAAAAAATAAATCCCCGTATCAAATCCGCAGACTAGCACTGTATGGTATGTGTATCGATTCAACAATTTTACAGTAATTAAAACTAACTGTGAGTGATTAAATAATTTTTACAAATTAAAAGCAAAGAATTCAGAAAATAATTTTTTACATAAGAGACATCACGGATGTAAATACAGGAGATTAGATTCAGTTGTTTGTCTCCCAGCATGCTTGATTTGTCTACACCGACCAAAAAGTGTACGCTTTTCCATAATCAAGTGAAAATGAGTACACTTCTTGGTGTACATCACCTACACACTGTACAGGGCATGTGTTGGTCAATGCACCGAAAAATTCAATATGGGTGAAAAATGATGGTGGAAATTTGCATATGTTTCTCTCTCTCTCTGTATTTCATTAATTGTAAAGTATATAAGAGGATAATTCCAGTGTATTGTATTTAGTCATTTACAAGAGTTTAAAATGCATTCTGAATAATAAATGAAAATATATAATATTTTTTCAATCATCATAAAATAAGCTTTGCGCCAAACAAAAGGCAAAAATTTTGGTGCTTATTTTCAGATGCAATAGATATTTAGAAATGCATATTGAAATATATTTTTGTAAAACAAAAAATCTTTAAATTCTGGGCTATGGAGGGTCTATACTAGCCATGTAATTGCATTGAAATTGTGAATAAACAACATGAAACAAAAGATTCCTCTCAAATAAGGATTGCTGCAATTCAACATCCAAATTGAATATACTACACTACACCAACTGCACTTGGTTATAAGGTGTATATCGGTTACACTGGGTGTACAGTGGGGTAGACATATCAAGTGTGCCCTCTGTGCAAACCAAAACAAGAGAGACAACTCCAACCTAACTGCTTTCTATACATATACAATGTAATACTGTCAACACATGAAAAAATTAAACAAGTGGTTTCTGTTAATTAGGAACCTTTCCTCTCACAATTCCTTCAGACCAAGAAATACTCTGTCAAACAACACTGTTCATGTTATGATTTCATAAATTTCAGCACATAATGGTAAGGAAATGATCTCAAGCAAACCTTTCCAAGGGAAATAACTCTGACATGTAGATGGAAGCTCAAATATTTTGGTATACAGTTTGATTGCACACATGATTGATTTAGGCTTCCATACACTCAGCCAGCTAGACATGCAGTTATCAAAGATGAGAGCAATAGGATATCATCATCAGGACACACTGCCTTTGTTTTGTTATGTCACGCACAATTAAATCACCTGATCACCGTGAAGCATAATTCACATTCAAAATATAAACATCAAATAAATACAAAACAAAAAAATATTTGGGTAGTATTTCTCTATCCATTAAATGAATTTTAACAGAATCTTTCAATTACTGTCAAGAATATCTCTGATATAAAAATAACACTCTCATCACACAATAAATCATTTACGAATTGAACACAAAACATAAAAAATAATGAAATGCTCAGACTAACAGGTGATTTCTAATGCTTGTAATTCAATTTGCTTGTACACCCTGAGCATTATCAGCGCATTTGATCTCAGAAAATCCCATAAGAGTCAAAGTTACAGAAGAAAATGAAATACAATGATCTGATGAAAATTACATACCCTTTCAAAAAAAAATCGTAAAATAAGAGAACAATGAATATGTTGTTTGAAATTCATGTGAATACTTTTGTTTTGTTCTTTTATCTTCATGTAAAATTTCATTGCAGAATCATGTTTGAACGATGATCGAAATGCTAAGCCCAAAAATTTAATAGGTTCTCAGATGTGTGAGCAGGCCTGAGAACCAAGTAATTGATTTATTTAGGACTTGTCTGAAAATCATTTTCCATAGACACGAATGTTAACTTGTGTCCTTCATTTTTCCTTTAAACACTTCAGAGGTTGTCCTTTATCACTTTAAATGGTAAAGCTCACACTCTACTTGAGATATTGCAAAGAAAAGTGAAATGTTGTCGCCCGGATGTCATTCATCATATCATAAGCAAAGTTTGACTTAGTCACAACAAAGCTTACAATAAAAATGAAATAAAATAGTAACACTAAAGCTAATAATCTGTCTTGCACAACAGTACAAATGGTAATGACATCTAGTATACGTCATCTCATTCACACAGAGGCTTTACATAGATCCCAGTCTATGTTCAATGCGGATTGGAATTCCCATCGCGGCATTCACACAGTGACAAAACAATGTGAATTGCAATATACGTATTGGATTTGATGACAATTACAGTAAAACACAGTTATAGTGAACCTCAAGGGCCAGCAAAAAACAGTTCATTATAACCAAACTTCACTATATCCAATAACATTTTCATTATTTTTCTCTCGTAAGGGAATATAAATATCACTTCACAATAAGTGTGTATTTGTTATATGCCTGTTCATTACAAGTGTGTTTGTTTTAAGCCTGTTTATTTTAAGCATGCTTCACTGGTCTTTTGTTTTGCTTATTTATGGTATGAACGCAATGTGAATTCCAATAGGCATTGAGAATGAATGCAAGTACTAACTAAGAAAATACAATAAATTAATACAGCTTAAAATTCGAATTCAGTATGAACGCAATGTGAATTCCAGTATAGATATTCAGTATGAATGCCAAGTGCTAACTAAGAAAGTACAATAAATTAATTACAGTGTAAAATATAGTCAACTCCAGTATGAATGCAAGAAGAATTCAAATAGGCATTAAATAGGAATGCAAGTGCTAACTAACAAAATACAACAAATTAAAACATTGTCATACACTACACATGTATCTGATAACATCAACATTTCTCACAATACACACATGTATCTGATAACATCAACATTTCTCACAATACACACATGTATCTGATAACATCAACAATGAATGAAGTCCTCACTGAGCGACAATGTGTATTGAATTGATAACAAGTTCTCCTGAAGGAGGGCACATTTTTAATGCACGTTTAAATTGGCATTACTCATTTGCCATGTGAATGCAATAAGAATTCTAATTCATTGTGGCTTAATAACAATTTCAATGTGAATTATGAAATTTGTACTGCAATATGCATTTGCCAAAAAACCAACAACCCATACATCAAAAACAAGTTATAAAATTTGAGATGGTAAACAAAGCTTTTGCCATAAAAGCAATTAATTTGTATATCAATGTATAAAATCACGAACTTGAATTTCATTGGCGAGAGAGCACAATAATTTACTGACTTTCTAAAACAGAAAAATTCAGTCATGTATGTTTAAACAAGGAGTCAGTATACTGAGATACGAACTCTTACATCACTTATAAATACAGGAAAATAATCTACATATGGTATAGATTTACATGCCCCTTACTGTTGTGAAGGAAATTAATGGAGAGGATTTTCTGGGGATAATATTACATATTCAGTTCAGATTATTCCCAGAGATCAGTGCATGTCTCTGTGTCTAACGACGCTATCGGTGTTGAATCTTGATATCTCGTGAGACAATAGCTCCTCCTACAGAGACTCGTAACCACCACCATCATTCAAAAATGCCTCCAGTTCATTGCGACTTTCCTCTTCTTCTGTTAATTCCTTCTTCTTTTTCTTCTTCTTTTCTTTCTTTCCAGAATCTCCGGATGCTTTTTCAGAGACTTTTTCTCTTTTTTCACCCTCCTTCTCACGAGAAGATTTTTCTTTTTTCTTTTTTGTCCCACTGTCATCCTAAGAAACAAGCACAAAATATGTAAATAAAGAGAACAAAAATACATAGAGATGATAGAAAATATATAAATACAGAGAACGAGAAGAAAATACACAGAGAGGATAGAAAATATATAAATAAGAGAGAACGAGAAACATGCAAATAAAAGGAACAGGAGTTTACACATGCAAGTGTATATCTATGTAATTAAAAGCAAAGATTTTCACAAACATAACATACACGTCACATACATGTGTCACATGTAAATGTGCTACACAATATTTCACAGGTAAATGTGTTGCATGTAAATATTTCATATGTAAACATGTCACATAAGTGTGTCACATGTAAATTTTTCACATGTAACTGTTTCACATGTAAATGTGTCAATACTTCACATGTAAACACATAAACATATTGTATGTTAATTTGTTACATGTAAATTTTTCACATGTAACTGTTTCACATGTAAATATGTCAATACTTCACATGTAAACATGTCACATAAACATATTGTATGTAAATTTGTTACATGTAAATTTTTCAAATGTAACATATAAGTGTGAAACATATATTGATTACCCTTGAGATATCTAATTTCACCACACAAGCAGTTTTTACAACAGCTGAGCCAATAAAATTCCTTGAAATATATAAATTTGAAAACAACAAAATTTTGATAACAAATGCAATCTACTCTTTACATGTAGGATGATAATTTTACGAGACTTTGTAGCTGTACAGCATAACTCACCTAATAGCTACTACCGTATCCATCCTATTGAGCACTTTGGGCACTTAGAAAATTGGAAAGGGGAGGGGGCGTTACTGTAAACTAACTTTTAATCGCAGCTACTTTATTTCCCAATTCACCTGTGGTGAACTAGTTCGTGGCGAGTATTTTTTGCGATCAAGCCTTTTCGAGCTTTATGACAAACATTGAAGGACTGATTTGCAAAGAGAAATATTCGTGACAATGAGGTTCTCACAAATTTCACAAAAATTTCTCACATGTGAATAAAAGTTGGTTTACCATATTCAATACTTTATGTTGAAATATTTCCAGTGAACTTTTGATTTTAAGAAATGTTCAATAAACATTAAAATCTAAATATGGTATTATTGCACTTTCCTTTACAATAATATAATCCATTCAGGTCTTCTTCATTGATTTATCATTTCAAATCATCAAAACAACGTAGTAAATACACAAAGATATACAGTGAAACTTCTCCAAACTGGCCCCTCAGAAAACCGGTTCTCCCTGAATATCGGCCGATTTTCAAAGTCCCGGCAGAAATCTTAACATTTCCTTACAAAAAAAGTCTTACAAAACCGGCCACTCCTAAACACCGGACATCGGCCACTTTCTAAAGTACATTTGTTAACAAACATGTGCATACCGGCCACTTTTTGAAGACAAGAAAAGTTTGGCCAGAGGTTGATCAAGATCATCCAGGTGTGCAAATCGACTGACCAACAGGCCAGGTGGGAAATTATCAACCGGAGGTGTGAAAAACACTAGTGGCCTCTTTAAATTTATATTGTTTACCTGTACTGTCAAGGGTGTTAATTGACACTTTGATAGCTATAAATCCAAGAAACCCTTCCAAATTCTGTACAACATGTAAAAAACAGTTAGGAACATAATGAATGAATACAGTATCAAACGCCATATTGTTTCACCATAATATTGCATGGATATAAGTGGTAGTTAATAAAGAACAACCCCATGACTGTTAATGATAATTATTAAAAGATAGATTAATTTTCTTGGTTTCCATAGAATTAGAATTCCAAAGAAATATTCAAATTACAATTTCATATTTACTACTGTACTCTTTAAAAACGTCAAAACAAAATTGTTAATGACATAAGCGATGAATGTAAACAAAGTTTTTATGGGTAAGAGGAATTCCAATAATAGGCCTCTGTGATTTCTTTATGTATCCTGTTATAGATTTTCAGTTTAAAAATTAGATGATTTTAGAGAGAATATTTCTTGTAATTCATAATTATCTTCAGGTACAAGCGGACTAATTTAATCTCCACCGATAATTGATCATAGATCACCAGATCAAAGTGAACAGTACCTACTTTGTGAATATTGAGATAAAATGTCTATAATTGCCAAATTCTCAGTATACAGGCCACCCCTCTAAACCGGCCTTTTTTCCGGTCCGAGAGCCAGCCAGTTTAGAGAAGTTTCACTGTAGTAGTTATTACTAGTATAAGGTAAGTTGCACTGTATTTAAATGGAATGGGGGGGGGGGCTCTTAATTTTTGAGAGCCGAAAATAGTCGGGAGGGGGTGGGGGGACTTAAAGGGATAGGGGACTTAATAGGATAAATACAGTACCCTAAGGTGACCTTCATCCCAAACCCTGCAGTATCAGTAAGTCTGATTGGTGTCCATGTCAACATTCTTTTTCAGTACACCATGTACAGGTACACTAATAATTACCAATGGTAGTTCTTCCATGCGTTTGAACATATAAGGGTTCTCTGTATACCAGTTTGAGTTTAATTTGGGGAGGACTACTTTAGGTTAAATTGTAGTTAATGATTAACTCATATTAATTGTACATCATCACATCATTAACAGTATTCATTCAGTCTTTTGTTTCCAGAATACCTTGTCTTTTTTCTTCTTTTTCTTCTTCTTCACCCCATTCTGTTCCTCTTCATCATTGACACTGGGCGTCGCTTTCTTTGAGGATTTTTCTGTTACGATTAAATAAAACCATGGGATTCAAAACTGAAAATGTCAATCTTAAAAGAACAAATTATCAACAAGTTAAATAAGACATTATTAACTGATTCGTAATACATATATATTATTACTACAGTAACTTGATCGGGAGAGTCGGATCACATGAAGTTGACAGGCACGGATCATCAGATCACATGAGACGCAAAGTGTCGAGTTCGATCTGATCATCCACACCTGTCAACGAGATGTGATCCAACTCCTCGGATCAAGTTACTGTAGTAATGACCAATTTATCATATACCCCCTTATGTATTTTTAAATACACGTTTATAAGATAATAAATGTAATCCAAATTACCAAAAACACAGACATACAATGAAAAAAAATTTGTGTACGCAGTATTTATTGTGACGTGGTTGATATTTTCCATAAAAAACGTTGCATTGATGCATTGTGACATCATCAGTTTCAGAGGATACCGATACGGAATCAGAAAACCACAGTGTGGTGATCCAGAAAATCAGATCACACTCTGTGAAATCCATGGTTTCAAAAACAAGAGGCCCATGGGCCACATCACTCACCTGAGTTACCTTGGCCCATATCTGAAGACTTTCCATATATATTTGCATGTAAAACCTTAGTCCGTATTGTGGCCCCAACCTACCCCTGGAGGCCATGATTTTTACAAACTTGAATCTGCACTATGTCAGGAAGCTTTCATATAAATATCAGCTCTTCTGGCTCATTGGCTCTTGAGAAGAAGATTTTTAAAGATTTTCCTTAATTATTTCTCTGTAAAACTTTGATCCCCTATTCTAGCCCCAATCTACCCCCAGGGGCCATGATTTGAACAAACTTGAATCTGCACTATGTCAGGAAGCTTTCATATAAATTTCAGCTCTTCTGACTCATTGGTTCTTGAGAAGATGATTTTTAAAGATTTTCCCTATATACAGTGGAACCCCGTTATTACGTTAGTCCGCATATTACATTGGAATTTCAAAGCACAAAACCATTTCTTAACAAACCTATATAAAATAGACTTCGTTATTATGTAGTCCCAAGATGCCTGGACTCGGTATTACGTTGTAAAAATTCTGACAAAAACGTAATAAGCCCCTAATTATTCAATAGTGATTCTCAAAATAATAAGCCATTCATACCTTGGCCGCCCCAGGCAGTCACCATGTAAATTTCCTGGTCTGTTAGGGGATTAGAGACGCTTGACTGATCTAGCGACATCAATACAGGTGAATACCCTGTATCGAAGCCAGTGATAAGCAATTAAATGATGTTTATTTAGAAATTGTACTCAATAAAATTTTCTTCATTTTTCATATTCTGATGATCAAAGAAAAAATAATTTCTCAACCATATATGCATGTTTAGCATCGTGTGATTGCTCTCGATATTAAAACTCTATTTACAGACAGCATGTAGGACAAAATTTATCGTATCACAGTTAAAACAGCTTGGATAACGGCTTGGACATGGTTAGGTGAGAAAATGTAGTATTCAATTAAAACAATTGTCGGTTATTTTGACATAATAGTTTGGGTGTTGTTAGATTTCGTCCATAAATACGCTGATCAAACTGCCCAGTGTTATCGGCCGATTCGTGCAAGGCATTTAGCTCAGTGAACATTTTAAAATCCCTTGATATCTGTTTTTGATGTGCACGTGATTTTAGTGCCATCATTTAGTGTTATAAATGTGATCTTAATATTAGTGCATTATTTTTTAAAAAGTGGATTGCGTTTGTTCTCCATGTTTATCGTTGGTGAAAAAATTGTGCAAGTGTTGGATATCGCGTGCGTTTGTGTCGTCGTTTTGTTGGGGTTTTTTGGGATGGGAATTATTAAATTGTGTTTTGTATCGTGTAGTAAAGATATAACTTAAGAAAAACGATGTTTTGTTAGTTTTTGTTTTATGTACGAATGTTGAATACGAACCGGAACGAGTTATTGAAAGAAATTTATATGAACGCATTATGTTAAAGTTGAACAAAATGGCGGAAACGAAAGCAGATCTGCAATGCTTATCGAAGCATCCTTACTTATCCTACACAATAAAGAAAAGGGATGAAAATATGAAGAATTACGGACATTTAAGATAAGATGTAAATAAATCAAGTGTCATAGTCTTTAAAACAAAGAAACAGTAGAGATATGTTCACACACACACACACCTTCACAGAAACGGAAGATAGAGTTTCAAAATGATATTTTTAATGGATTTCACTGGGAACGTTTATTACGTTGACCCCGGTATTACGTTATTTTATTGTGACAAAATGGAAAACGTAATGGGGTTCCACTGTATTTCTATGTAAAACTTTGATCCCCTATAGTGGCCCCAACCTACCCCCGGGGGCCATGATTTGAACAAACTTGAATCTGCACTATGTCAGGAAGCTTTCAAGTAAATTTCAGCTCTTCTAGCTCATTGGTTCTTGAGAAGATGATTTTTAAAGATTCTCCCTATATATTTCTATGTAAAGCTTTGATCTCCTATTGAGGCCCTAATCTACCCCCGGGGGCCATGATTTGAACAAATTTGAATCTGCACTATGTAAGGAAGCTTTCATGAAAATTTCAGCTCCTCTGGCCCAGTGGTTCTTGAGAAGATTTTTAAATGACCCCACCCTATTGTTGCATTTTTGTGATTATCTCCCCTTTGAAGGGGGCATGGCCCTTTGAAAGCCCTTTACCCAAGGATGCTTTTGGCCAAGTTTGGTTATAATTAGCCCAGTGGTTCTTGAAAAGATGAAAATGTGAAAAGTTTACGATGACGACAGACAACAGACAAATTTTGATCAGAAAAGTCACTTGCGCCTTCGGCTCAGGTGAGCTAAAAATGAAACATTGATGGGTATATAATAAATTATAATATTCTCGACCACTGTTTATTAATGATATTTTTATCATGAGGCAGTGTTGTGTTATCGACTGTTACACATTTAGTGATACTTTTATCATGAGGCAGTGTTGTGTTATCGATACAGAGCCACTTGAACTAGCTAGCCGATACCATTCAGACTATATCTCCACTGACCTTGACCTTGTGACACTTATGACCTTTGGTATTGTTCACCATACACCATTAGATCAAAGTATAAGCACACTTGAAATGAAAGTATGACAGTAATCATTTTCACTTTCATTGGGTGTGGAATTATTACATCATCACCTGGTATACCTCACAATTTATCAGAACTGATTGATAGTCCCGTGATTTCTCTTTGTACTGGTTAATAAGAACTTCCTGTTTGTTCCTGAAATTAAGTACTTACTACATCTGAAATGGTTAGGATCCATGTACAGGTATCAAAAGACTCTGGACTGGATAGAATCAATTTGAAGTTTTGTACTGGGCTTGGTATGACTATGGATAATTTGAGGCTCTAGAGTAGATGAGATACTTACTGGGCTTGGAGTGACTATGGATAATTTGAGGCTCTGGACTAGATGAGAGATAACTTACTGGGCTTGGTATAATAGGGATAATTTGAGGCTCCGGACTAGATAAGATATACTTACTGGGCTTGGTATGACTAGGAATGATTTGAGGCTCTGGACTAGAAGATAGATCATCATCTTTGATACCAGCCTGAAATAAATAAGGACATATAGCATGAATGTACATGTGTATTGTTATTCTATAAATGTATTGTTATCATATAAATCTTATATACCCATCAATGTTTCGTTTTTTGATACTGTGGATTTCACAGCGTGTGATCTGGTTTTCCGGATCACGTACCACACTGTGGTTTTCTGATTCTGTATCAGTATCCTCTGAAACTGATGACGTCACAATACATCAACGCAACGTTTTTTGTGGAAAATATTGACCGCGTCACAAACAATACTGGTACATAAAATATAATTTCATTGTATGTCTGTATTTTTGATAATTTGGATTACATTTAGTACCTTATAAATGTGGATGAAAATGCTTAAGAGGGTATATAATAAATTTATCATTACTACAATAACTTGATCCAAAGAGCTGGATCACGTCTCGTTGACACGCGTGAAGCATCAGATCAAACTTAACGCTTTGTGTTTCGTATGATCTGATGATCAGCGCCTGTCACCTCGACATGATCCGACTCTTCGGATCAAGTTATTGTAGTAATGATATATAATAACAATATTATGTATTGTTGTTGCATAAGTGTGTAATGTTATTTCATAAATGTGTATTGTTATTTTATAAATGTGTACTGTTTAATGTGTATTATTATTTTATGACATTTGGAGTACTAAATCAGCCTATGTGTATTGTTTAATGTGTATATATTATTTCATGACATTTGGAGTACTAAGTCAGCCTATGGAGACAATTATGAACAAATCATACCATCACTTATCCTTGTCTTGCTAAAAATAAAAATGTGAAGGAGGCATTCTGCAACTGTTGCTATATGGGCTTTACCAAATCTTGATATATTTACCAAACTAGAATATATTCTATCCCAACACATTTACTAGACCTGAAAATATTCTACCCCGATACATTTACCAAACTAGAATATATTCTATCCCGACACATTTACTAGACCTGAAAATATTCTACCCCGATACATTTACCAAACTTGAATATATTCTATTCCAATATAATACATGTAATTACCAAATCAGAACATATTGTATTCGAATGGATTTACCATACACTGAGTAATTTTGGGGTACCTTGGATACAGGTATGTTGGCTGTTTGGCAGACGATGAAGCTTTGCTTTTAAAAGTTCTAAAATGTTCATTCACAGGAATTTTGATTGCATGAGATAAAAAGCTGCCAAAAATAAAGCACCAACTATTTTGACTACATCTTTTTTAAAAGAAAAGGAGGCAAAATTCTCCTTAAAGCCAAAATAACCTGATGCTCTGAAGTAAATATTATACACATAAACCCCAGAAACCATGCACACACGCACAAACATGCACGCACACACACGCGCGCATACACACAGGTACAGTCACATTACTACATTCCCTCCCCATCACCAAACTATTGTCAAGGGATCAAAATTCCATAACAATTACTACATTTCCCCCCTCCACGAAAAAGGATTTTAATTTCATTACAACATAACCCCCCATCCTACCCCCACTTGCCAAACTGCAATGTCAAAGAATGAGAATTTCAAATAAAATCCATATAAAAGTACACAATCTTCATTTTGCCAAATTTCTTGAAGTTTATCATATGACAAGTACAGTTTTGTTGCCTTTCAGAATACATATAAATAGGACCTTTCATAATAAAATAGTAGGACATACCCCATCATACTGAAAAGATATTCCTTTGATCCGTACAATTAAATGATTCTCATCCGATAAGGAATGGTAATCAAAACTGAGAACTTAATCCGAGATAATTGGGATTAACCCTACCGCCAATCATCATGGTATGCATATTATGAATTTACATGTTTCTTCTAGCCTAAAAGGTGAATATTTGGGAAGTGTTTTATATGAAGTTTTATGTACTGTTGTCCAAAATAAGAATATACCAATATGATTATCTTTTACAAATTTAAAGAAATCAATCTTTATAATGAAAAAAAATGATTTAAAACATATCCCTGGACAACAGAACACACAAACATCGTAGCTATCTGGTATTATAAATATGACTATATGTGCTTTGTGCAAGAGCCCATTTCTTACCATGTCACCCATTTCACCCTAGAAAAAAAATGCATGGTGAAGAAATTTCAATTTTAGATTTGTTAACAGCAGTTGAAACCTTTCAGAGAAGTTTTCTTCCTGATCTACATTCAACCATTCAAATGTTCAGTGGTGAGCTTACTTTACTCTCAAGCTGGTCCAACCAATCATTGAGGCCGGCTTGGTCAGTTGCAGTGACCGCAAGCTCTCCTTCACTGACGTCCTCGTCAGCCAGAATGACCACAGGGGCAGCACTGTCCTCGTCCTCTGATGAGGCGTCGCTCGGGCTCTTTTTGAGGATTGGCTTTGTGTTATTCTGGCTTCTATGTGGAGACACAGCTATGGCACCATTTGACTCAACCCCAGTATCCTGTGGATGTGGCACCACTTCAACTTGTAAATCCTGTCTCTGATCAGAATCCACAGCTGAACATTGAGTACTAGAAGGTGTCTCTTTCACATCGGTATTTATTTGAGTATCACAGCTTGGTTTCCTTTCTAATTTCTCTGTTGTCTGTAGATTTCCATGAGAAACTTTATCAGTACATATTTTACTTTGTGAAACTAACTCATTGTCATCGCTTGACAAGTCATCATCTGGAGTTATCCCAACTTGTTCAGGCTTCACATCGTCATCATCATCTGAAATGTCATCATTCTGCCTGACAACAGGACTATTATCATCTTCATCACTAGAGAGTTCCACTGATTTAGTAGACACTGTGATTGGTCTCTCATCATCACTGGAAAGATCAATGTCTTCAGTTACCACCCCTTTTGATTGGCTGGTTGTATAATCATCATCAGAGTCAAGTTCATCTTGGAAACCGGCCACCATAGGATTCCCTGTCGATTCATCACTGCAAAACACATAAAAAAATCCTTAATATGCAATAACAAAACATTGTAATATCAGAATGGATAATAGCAACATTTTTTTCTGAGGAGGTGGGAGAGAGGTTCTGTAATAAAAGCAACTTCAAATCATCATCATGTAACACTGTTCTACTGTCTGTATCACCTAATACACAGACTCCCTTAAAATGTAAAATGTATGTATGTGGGAGTACAGTTTAGTCTAAATATCCATATGTTTGTTTGTGTACTTCTGAAACACCTTTTTATTTCAAATTTTGTCTAGATGAAAATTTTAAATCAGTGTACATGTTATACGTCAGTCTCAAGATACATGTAAGAGCTCTTCTGTGTAGGAGGTGCATTTAGTGGAACTTTGAATGCCTAAGTGGGATAGAATGAATTGTCAGGGTCCGAGAAGACGATATATTATGTTAAAAGCGGCTTCACTTTAGATATGTGAATGTAGGAAATACAAAATACTGTTGAAAGAAATATTTTACTAAAGTGGAAACATCAAAACAATGTCATATTTGCAAGTAATATCTTGGATATGATACGTACAAGCAAAGAAATAACATGATATAAAATTTTCAGCTCAAATCATGTCCATGCCCCTTTAAAATGTATGAGAGCTCTCCAAAGTGAAATAACTTGGACATATCTCGAAACCGGCGTATTACATTAATTTATGGGAAAAGGGCTAGAGTAATTCCTGCATGTATCTGCGCTATATAGCTCTGAGATTTATTTTTAAAAGTGAGTTACCAACCACTTTAAATCTGTGTTACCTATTAGGAGAGTAACAGATAGAGAGAAAATGTAGTGGACAAGACCGGGATTCAAACCCAGGCCCCCTGAATCGCTGGTCAGGTGCTCTATTAACTGAGCTACGTACTACCACAAACAGTTGAATTGTTAGACGGTAACATTACTCTCTCTTTAAAGTCTCCATGCCATTGAAATGACAACTCAGGATCTTTATTCTTAGGCAGGCATTTTTACTTGTCAATTCCAGGGACTAATCAATGGCAATAAATGTACACATAACAGGAAAGGAGAAAATTATATGGGTCACACCAGGATTAGAACTTGGGGCCCACTGAATCTCTAGTCAGGTGCTCTACCAACCAAGTTATCTGGCATACACATACACCCCCAAAGTTTTTGTTTGTATCTTATTATGTTGACCCCGATTAAAAATTAACTCAGTCCCTTGATAAGCTCATCATTTTTCACCTGAAGTGAGACCTCCAAATCTATGTCCTCATAGTTATCAAGACTGAATTATTGACAACCCTTGAGTTTTAAAATCTGGTTCTTGCATACTGAACAATATCAGTAATTGTATCTAAACAATGAAATTTAATAAGCAAACATTTTCTATCAATCAATGTACATTCCCGTGGAGATCCAAGTTAGAATAGGCCCTCAGTACCCCTTGTCATTAGAGGCAACTAAATGGAGCGGTTTTTTTTGGATGAGACCGTAAAAACCAAGGTCCCATGTCACAGTAGGTGTGGCACGATAAAGATCCATCACTGCTCAATGGCCATAAGTGCTGAGCATAGGCCTATATTTTGCAGCACTTCACTGGCAATAGTGAGGTCTACATATGAGTGAAAAATTCTTGAGTTGGACATTAAACATTTCTGAATCAATGGTTTTGATACAAACAGGAAGCTGTGAACCGGACGTAGCGTAACGGAAGACCTTCTCATTACTAGTAATGAGCTTCTAGTTTTTTGTATATAATTAAATTTTTCATGTTTGAATTACCAAAATGAAAATTAAAGTTGTCTTATTATTCAAAATATTTAATGTCTAAATCAATCAATAATCAAAATCTATTCTTTAGAAGTTATATGTCATCATTTCTTGTGATGACCTGAAGTGACGGATGAAAATGAAAGACCCATATCAGAATCTGTAGACTATAGCTTATTATTAACACAATTAAGTTTCAAAAATTTCATCTCGTATATTTTCTGAGAAATAAAATAATAAAACACATAATTTATCTTTTCTGTCACGTATATTGTTAACACGGGGTTGCAGCAGCTTGTAATAAACTGACAGATAACTATGGCAAAGTATGCCCCATTTAGTAGCCTCTTACGACAAGCAAGGGGTACTGAGGACCTATTCTAACCAGGATCCCAATTTTGATTATAATCAAAATTGGGATCCTGATATATTGTTTATAAAACCATTTAAATATATGTTTTTGTTTTTGAAATCGAACCATGCGTTTCCGAGTCAACTTATGTTGATCATAGACTATACTCTACAGACTTCTGATATGGGTCTGTCATTTTCATCCATCACTTCCGGTCATCATAAGAAGTAATGAAATATAATTTCTAAAGAGATTTCAATTATTGTTTCCCCATTTTTTGTCGAAGCACCATCTCAGAGGTATTTCTGAATCAATGGTTTTGATACAAACAGGAAGCTGTGAACCGGACGTAGCGTAACGGAAGACCTTCTCATTACTAGTAATGAGCTTCTAGTTTTTTGTATATAATTAAATTTTTCATGTTTGAATTACCAAAATGAAAATTAAAGTTGTCTTATTATTCAAAATATTTAATGTCTAATTGTTCAGATGTATTGGTTTTTATATATTTTGCAAAGATCTTTGTAAAGGTGCTATAATTATAGGTTATAGACTTTGTATGGGAAAATATGACGACCGAGTTTTTTGGCGCGTAGACGGACTGAGCTTGCGAGGTCCGTCCGCGACAAAAAATGAGGTCATCATATTTCCCATACAAAGTCTATAACCTTTTTATTATATACTTTCAATTTCATTTAGAAACTAACAATAATCTTATTTTTAACAATAACTTTATCAGTTTAACTGAGTAAAAGATGAAAAACACGAAAAATTTGAAAATTAATGGCGTAGAAATTTGATTGTGACGTAATGTTTGTGGGCCGGAATGTTTCCGGGCATATATCGTGTGATATATGCCCGCAAACTTTTAAAGAAAAA
Organism: Ostrea edulis; assembly: GCF_947568905.1. Lineage (NCBI taxonomy): Eukaryota > Metazoa > Mollusca > Bivalvia > Ostreida > Ostreidae > Ostrea > Ostrea edulis. The sequence goes on along the minus strand of NC_079165.1, from coordinate 77,938,155 downwards.
AGAAGAGATGAAATTGAAAGTATATAATAATATTTTCTATATGCAATATTGTTTGAACCTCAATAAAGAGACAACTAAAAGAGGTAAATGAAAAACCTAGTAAGAAAACGTAATTGCAACAAAAAATGACATGTTTTCAGTTTAACATCACATCATCAGTAGTAGTAGGCTCTAAGGGACAAAACAGTAAAATTATCAGATCATGACAAATTGTTTTATCAATAATGTACATTTCAAATTTGCAAACAAGTCAATTTTAAGACTTCCTCTGAATTCTAGAAAGCATTATGCATTCTCAAAAACATTTTCACAACACCTAGTGAGTTATCTCCTCTTTGTTCAAATTTTCTGCATGAGACAGAATAAATTAGCAAGCTAAATATTACAATAGTGACTTGCAGTGGATACTTGAATTTAAACCCCTTGTTAAATGTAGATCAAGAAAGACAACACCTGACTGCACCTCACAGGTAGATACTACCAAAATCTACAGGTAACACGTCACAAGAAATTTATACAAGTGTACAGAAATGTAACTGAACTGGATTTTAATCAGGGAGGGCAGCCGCCATTACTGTGGGAAGAGAGGTAAAATCTTCACTAGGGCATATAACTAAATGATCAAGGGCCCATGCCCTGCAATTTCAGTCAAAATATTGAATTTGAAATTCAAGTAAATATGAAGTTTATAAAAGAAAATGATACACTGTATATAAAGATTTGCTTAAAATGACCCCCATGACCTCCAGTCATATGTGTTAGGCATGTCTTATGAAGCAAATTATGTAAAATGTGTTAAAGAATACAATTACATTACATGGTCTCTTGTGTTTATATGCATGTTATATATTAAGTCATGGAAAAATGCACAATTTCTTATACAAAACAAAACTAAATAATGATACTCCTTAATAAAATTCAGCATTAAAAACTCTGTGTATTTACAGGAGGAGCACCCCCCCTCCCCCATTTTTGGACATTTTCAGGAACTTTTAAAGATGTGCAAATTAGCAAATTAAAGTTATCACCCATTGACACCAAGACCACCATCCATTTCAGATGTCCATCCTTTGATACATAATTCCATAAATGTAGAACCAATGCATTTTAAAACTAACTAATTTCTAATTCATAAGTAGAAAATGCTGATTTTTTTCTCTACTTCAGAGTCCTAGATCTGATGATGGACCCCCGTACCAGTGCCCAGGATCTAATGCGATGTGACCTGTGTGAGACCGCCATGGTACAGATGTACTGTGATACGTGCCTCGTCAACCTGTGTAAGGCTTGCGTGGGAGAACACATGATATCAGATGTTTGCCAGGATCCCAAGGTCGTTAAATTCAAGTCCAGGAAATCCACCCCCCTCTACCCTGGATGTACCTCTCATGACAAAGAACGCTGTGAAATGTACTGTGATCCGTGTCATATCCCGGTCTGCATTACTTGCGTTGCCTCAGATCAACATTTAGGGCATAAAATATTGAAAATAATGCAAATGTTGGACGAAAAGAAAGAAAAGATTACCAAAGAGAAAAATGAATTAAATGATACAATTTATCCAGCCTACCAGGACATTGTATCTGATGTACAAAACAGAATGATTCAGTTAGAAAAGAAATATGGAGATCTCTTAACAGCCATAACAAAACATGGAGAGGACTGGCACAGAGAAATTGACAAACTCGTCCAGAAACTGAAAGCTGACGTGGAGGAGATGAAAACCACACAGTTACACACTCTACAGAAACATCTGGATGAAGTGAACAAGAAACTCTCTGACATCAACGATGAAGTCAATTCAATTGATGTTGCTTTGGACTCGAATGACATGTCAAAAGTATTCCGTGTTATGCCTAATGTAGATGAATACAAAAAGCTTCCACAGAAAATTCTGCCATCTTTACCTAAATTCACCCCAGGAAGAATTCAAGGACAAAAACTATGTAAACTGTTTGGAACGTTATCATCAATTTCTGTCCAATCAGAAGAACATGGTTACAGTATAAAGACAACACAGAAATCCCCAGAAGCTGCATCCTCTCCTGTCATCAAACAGCTGCTTGATGAACCACAGACTGTCACCACCATACGCACTGGGTTTGAATACCTTTATGATGTGGCCTGTCTGAGTGATGAAGAAATCTGGGCACGTGGGAATAACAGCACCATGAAACTCTTCAGCATCAATCAGGGATCACTTCTCAAGTCAATCACAACCAAATCCGGGAATGTTCCATGGGACCTAGCAGTGACAAACAGTGGGGATCTGGTTTATACTGATTACAAAGATAGAACTGTGAACATTGTGAAGAATGAAGAGATACAGACCGTGATCAAACTACAGAACTGGAAACCCCGTGGTGTCTGCAGTACCTCCTCTGGAGATCTCCTGGTTATCATGGACAATGATGATAGGAAACAATACAAACAATCCAAAGTTGTCCGTTACTCTGGCTCCACAGAGACACAAACCATTCAGTTTGATGATCAGGGTCAACCCCTCTATTCATCTTATAACAATAGATACATCTGTGAGAACAGAAACCTGGATATCTGTGTGGCTGACTGTGGAGCTGCAGCAGTAGTGGTGGTCAATCAGGCCGGGAAATTGAGATTCAGGTACACTGGACATACTCCTGCTCCACAAAACCAATCATTCGATCCACGAGGAATCACCACAGACAGTCAGAGTCACATCCTTACAGCTGATATTAACAATCATTGTGTCCACATCATAGAGCAGGACGGACAGTTCCTCCGTTACATAGACTGGGGACTAAGTGAACCCTGGGGACTGTGTATAGATATAAATGACAATGTGTTTGTTGCGCAATTAAGAAACAAACAAGTGAAGAAAATGAAATATCAGCCGTAAAATTAAACATGGTGGATTTAGATAGAGGCACTGCAGTACCCAGGTATATCTCTTGAAAACTGGGAGGGGGAAGATTTCACTTAAAGCATGCAATTTTCTATCTTAAAGGACACATCACATGTTTCTAAACTTTTTAATTTTTTCAGCAAAATTAATTCATTTCATGCCTAAAACTACTTTACATGCATTTTAAATGAAACGGTTTGCGTAGTTTTCGAGTTTAAAAGTGATGAAATTCAAATCTTGCGATATGCATATTTTCTTCGATATTTTACGCGCCATTATCTGTGACGTCATATGCGACCTCGAGCAAGATGGTTTGAAAACAGTTGTTTGCCATTTCATAAACAGATTAGATTTAATTGACAAAAAAACCAACAAAAAACCAATTATCACATTAATGGATTGTAAATAACACTGCATATGGGTGTTTTGTGCCGTTTAAGCGTGTACTTACTGTCAGTAGAGAGGATTTAGACAGGTTTTTTTTCACTTTTTGAAGGAAGGTATGAGGGAAAAGACATGAATAATTTTTGTTGGCACAACGACTTTGCCATAAAAACAAGAGTACCGCAAACGGTACATAATACGCCCATGAAAAGCTAATATAGAGTGTTTTTCTCACACCATGAATTGCAGAACTTGGCTTTAAGTAGTATCAGCAATCATCAGGGTGTGACATACAATATGTGTACTTTCTTTGCATTGTAAAATCAAGACTGTAATGAAGTTGATTCAGTTTTGCTGATTTAGCGTTTTGTATTTTTCGTTTGTTTTGGTTTTGATGCGAATGGGTTATCGTAAGAGTGAGTCGGGTGTGAGTTATTTTTAGTTGCTAGTATAATAGAGACTGGTTTGGCTGGCTGTAAGTTAGATAGGGCACGGTATCGACATCAGCCGAGTGCCACATTGACAGGTCCTAGAAGTTCAGGGGATGGTTATTTTCCTGTCATATTTTATGTAGAACATTGTGAGAAATATAACTACTGAAATAGGAGTTTGTTTGGAGGGCACATCTTTTTCCTAGCCGGTAAGCGTGTTTTGTTTGTATTCTGATAGTTCGTGAGTATTAATATTTAGTTTAGCACGGTTTTATTATTTGTCAGTTCTCGGTTTCTTGTTTGGTTGCAAGTTGGTAGTTTTTTATGAAATTAATTTCAGTGCGTACATGGGTGTTTAACAAAACCAGTTTCAACCCGAAGGCAGGCAGAGAGTTGCAGGATTCAGATATACGGAGGTCCATGAGGATAGCTCGTGTAAGGCTTGTATGGTGGTGGATTGTTTTCCATTCTGGGCGTGCTTATCGCAAGTTGGCGGGAAACCAGAACAATGTCTTCAGAGTGCAGATTAGTTACATTATAAAGTTAAAGTAACTCGAAATTTAGAAACAAACCCAAGGAATATTATATTAAAGAAAAGGAGAATTGAATATTGGAACTTTTTCTAAATTATACTACTTTTGAATATTGTTTTAACTTGAAAAGTTAATACCTGTACATTTGCCTTACATCTGATACGCACTATCAAACTTTTCAAAAGAACTGTTTACAACGTATCAGATATCTATATTGCCAATTGCTTATTCATGTAAATTTGTGTTGAGAGTGAAAGGAGTGAATGTGCATATCTTTTTTTTTTTTATTATTTATTTATTTAAACAATAAATTTGTTCTTGTTTATTCTACAACTTATCGTTAGTCTTTGCTCAATCTGACAAAATCCAAAAAGAACTCATTACAAAGACAAATGATATACTCTCTATACAATATTTTCACTTGGCATAAGATGTATGTGTACCAATTTAAGTTTGATGGTCCTTGCCCCAACAAATCGGTCTGCATCCTGCTACTACTACCTTGACCTTAAGAAACAATAGGCATCCTCCACTTGGCATAAAGTGTATGTGTACAAAGTTTGACGGTCCTAGCTCCAACAGTTCAGTTTTTATACTGCCTACAAGGTTTTCCTACTAAGTGATATTGTGACATTGACCTTTGACCTTGAAAAATAATAGGCATCTTCCTCTCATTATGATGATCAAATGTACCAATTTGCAATATCTTGGAGCTTACACTTCGGTTTGTCGATACTGAAATCCTTAACAGTCGCTTGGCGGAATTACAAAATGCACTTCTAAAAAGATGTTGCCCAGAGTAATTAATCAAAAACGGAATAAACAAAGCCATTAAATCCCATGAAAGGATCTCCTGAAAGTAAACTCTAAACCTTGTCACAATGTCCTACCATGCGTTTCAATGCACAATCCAAAGAATCTGGAAGTTTTTCAGGTTATTAAGAACAACCTCCCTATCTTGGAAGAAGACCCAGACATGAAAAAAATATTGGAATCATCAAAAGTAAACGATAAAGCCCTTCTCTAAAATCAATTCTAACTAGAGCATGTTTTTCCAATAGCAACAATGAAATCCCTACCGCCAGCAAATGTAATAAACCAAGGTGCGCCACGTGCCCATATATAACACCTGGATCCAAATATTATTTCAAAAATGGAAGCCAATTTACAGAGAAATCATCCATGATGTGCACCTCTTCCAACCTCTTGTATGTAATAACATGAAAATTATATCGGCCAGACAGGCGACACCCTACAACACAGGATGACTGTACACCGTCAACAAATAAGGGAACCAAAATACCAATGTACCCAAGTCAGTAAACACATTCGAAACTGTGCCAAAATTTCAGTCCGAACTTTACCATTTTCCCATTTTACAAATTCCTGAGAGATACTACAGAAACGGGGCGTGAAACTAAAGAAACGTTGTTTATTCGAGGATACAAACCTACATTAAACGCTCCATAAATGTTAAACTTTATATGATTTATAAACATTTTCACACATTATAAAACTGTTTTATTTTATTGTTAACACATAGGTCAGAAGTCAACTGCTATGTAAACAAACTTGTCAGTCATATACAACTTGTCATTACCATTGTACATATTGTATAATTTATATCTTGCACAGACCAAAAGTCGACTGTTTTTTTCCTGTAATACTTCATAATGTTGTATCATGACATCATAATGATCTTTGTTAAAGTGTAAATACAATCCGGCGCTTTTGGCATCATAGTTAAATTTATAATATGCAACTAGTAAGCAATAATGTCAGAACTCTTGAAGATTGAAAATGAAACCAGTTCAGTTATTTTCGGCGTTCCAATTTTTCTTTATCATACTATTACTTGTGTGGATATTACTTATTTTTTGGATTATTTAAGGAATGATTTTAATTCTGGGGCAAGTTATACGAGTATAACCTGGTTTGGGTCAGTTTACGCTTTATAATCCACGAAGCGGATTATAAAAAAGCGTAAACTGACCCAAACCAGGTTATACTCGTATAACTTGCCCCAGAATTAAAGTCATTCCTTATAATTTAATACAAGAGACAAAGATTCTAACCTTAGTTTATCAAAATGTACACAAACTCGGAAAAATACAAGTCAACCAAGCCGCGCAGTGATTTACTTAGCAACAGCGACACGAAGCGTCTAGCTGCGAATCCAAAGGTCGCCATCTTAGTTCTACGGAGCCTAGCCATTTATCAAAATATTG